>NC_053025.1:512710933-512769199 GCF_003073215.2 Triticum urartu | reverse complement strand
GGACATCGTCCTCTCCGCCGTCGCCGTAGGTGTTTTCCGTCGCCAAGTTAGGGCACGGAGGACTGAACTGCTCGGCATCAACTTCCTTCCGTCTAGCAGTTCCAGTGTGGTAAATAAAACTTCTTTTTATAGCCTCTTTTGATCTCTTGGTTCTGTCACTTTCAACCATAAGAAGTTTCTCTTCACACCAGTTAGATCTATCGCTGCATCTCATAACATGCCTAGTATATTCACTTGTGCTTCATCAAGTAGTTAGATTCCTCACTTGTACTGATCTATGGGTTCGTACAAATCTGGAACCAACTTCTTATCTATAAGTGAATGTCTTCGCACAATGAGGTCAATGTCTTCTAAACTGATTAATCTTCAAAACCTTCTGAGAATGCATATGACCTCTTCCCCTTCCCTCGCACCTTAATGCTGTCACAGGTACATGTCCGTGGGAGAATCCTTCGGTTCTCATAGTCTGCATTCATTTGCAGAATTCCTACAGCATCACATAAACTCTCCTGAAGCCAGTTCCTGTTTGTCCAGAAAAAGAAAGCCTTTGAAGCCTTTCAAGTTAAAGTTTATGGCTTCAGTTGCAGCAGCAAGAAAGGGGGGCAGACAAAGACGTGAGGGAACTTCCAAGGATCTGCCTGAAGACTTGGCAGAAATGTACAAAACAGATCCAGAACAGAGCTATGGGCAGCGCAAAACCCGAATCCAATGGATTCGACGCTATTGGGCAGAACAGTGGTTCAAATACCGCTTCGTCACCCAGGAGTATGCCGAAAAGAATGCAATCAAGAGTCCATGGGGGGATATCTTATACAAGAACCTTGTACCCAAAACCAGAGATGAAGCCATTGCTCAAGGCTTCTACCCATGCATGGTCCGAGGACCACAGCCTGATGATGCACATCCGTCGTCACTTCTCTGGTGTCGTGACGACAATCTCTTCAAACGCAACTTTCAGTTTGCTCAACAGTCTGCGAAGCTAAACAAGAAGAAATTTGGGCTTGACTTCAATCCTGGTCCCTCCTCACCAAGGGCAGATGGCACACGCGACGCGGAACCCAATATCATCGGTCCGTTTGCCAATCTTGAGGGCCTGATCACCCACATCTTAGTCCAAGGGACTGCTGTGAATGACCCTCCAGCTGATTCTGAGTCTGATGAAGCTCCTGCTGTGCCGAAGCCAAAGACAAAGAAACCAAAAGCTTCGAAGCCGGCCCCTGCCTCAAAAATCTCAAGGGCGAAGCCATTGAAAACTGCACCTCCTGAAGTCAGTGTAAAATCTGAAGATGTATCCCGCATCTCCAAGCCCCTGAAGGATAAGGAGCCCCAGCAACACACAGGCAAAGAGCTCACTGCTGCTGCCATTCTGCGCAGTGAAGCCATTGATCTATCAAGCGATGAAGATCTGGGCGATGACGCACTAGAACAGCTCATCAAAAGCAAGGAGGAAGCGGAAATCTTCAACAATCTGCCTCTCTTTGATGTCGCCATCATCCACAGCTTCATCGATGAATGGTTTGACACACCAGATATAAGCTTCAATGATCTGCAGCTGCCTGTTGGACTCAGCGTCGCCTTCCAAGGCGCAATTCCTTCAGAACTGGCCATTGCTCAGCGCATTGTTGAGCTAAAGCAGAAAATTGATCACGAAAAAGCTCAGTTCAAAAAGCACATGGCCAGTCTCAGCGTGCAGGAAGTGAGAAGCTTCAAAATCATGATGCATGATCTCAAAGAAAACTTTCTGAAGAAGCGTGCTGAAGCTCAAGGCTCGCGTGAAAGGATGAAGTCATTGTCTGACAAATGTGTTCAAGCCTACAACGAGGCTGAAAAGCGCAAGGCACTTGGGCGTCCAGGCATCGACCCCAAGATGGCCGCAAAGAAGAAGAAGCAGCCTGCTGTGAGTGAACCAGAGGCATCAAGACAAGCAGCCACTTCCATTGTCTTCCCAAACGCCACGACTGGCTCGAAGCCAAAGAGCCGGTCAACAGCTTTAGAGCTAAAGAAGACAAGAGCTGCAGAAGCTGAAGCCAGAAAAAGGAAGAGCTCTGAAGCCTCTCCTTCTGCCCCCAGTAAAAAGAAGCGCAAGACTAAGAAATCTAGGGCTGCTCCCACAGAGCCCTTGATGGTTGAACCCCTTTCTGTCATTCACCCCAATGCAGAAAGAAGACTAACAGTTCATGAGCCTGCTCCCACAGAGGCACCTGACGCTGAAGATATTCCAGCAGCCGACCCACTAGCTGCTGAAGACATTGGTCATCAGGACAATGTGCAAGGTGATGCAGCCCTTCCTCAGCTTGAAACAAGCGAACCCATCAACATTGGTCGTCCTCTGACGCCAATGGCACAAGATGAGTCATGGGCAGATCGCCCTCAGGAGGAAGAAGACATTCAGGCCCAGCCCACTCCGACACCACAAGCGTCGTCTGCGTTCCGTAGGCTTCGCAAAGGTCCACGGCCTCAAGTCCAGTCTGCAGAAATTCCGGTTGCATCAGCCGAAGACAATGAAGAAGCACCTCCAGAACTCACTCCCTCGCTCCATCAAGATGCAGTTCCCCAAGAGAACGTGCCTGAAGATGTCCCTCAAACTACTAACACTGAAGCCAATGTGGAGCCCGCCCCACCAAATGCTTCAGCGGACAGCGAAGCCACTGAGCCAGACGCTTCAGTTCCTGAGTCTGCTGCAGGTCCACAATTTGACTATCACATAGAGCACAGGCCTCATGTCCAGAAGCCAGTCCCAAGGCTTCCAAGGTTCCCAGGTCCTGCATCAGCACCTGGCTCCTTTGATGTAAACAACTTCAAGGCAGACAACACATTTTTCGATAGCTCCAAGAACCCCTATTCAAGGGAAAGGATTGTATCAGACAGGTTCTGGAGCTATTCACAGCGCAACTATTATTCTTGCATCTTATACAACCAAGGTCGCATCTTCCCACACAAGCGCCTTGAGGTTGAAGCTATTGCTGGTCTGCCATGTCTTGAGGAAGCTTTGGACTGCTTCAGGCAAGTGGGTCTGCTGCCGTTCGTGACTGATGAACAGCACTGGAACGAAGAGCTTCTGCTTCAGTTTTATGCCACTCTCCACATCAAAGGCTACAACAGAGATCCTAAGACTTGGATCCTGGAGTGGATGACCAGAAATGTCCATCATGAAGCCAATGCATTCAATATCATTGAGCTCACTAGCCTGCCCACTCCAGGCGAATTCTTCGAGGAAGGGTGTCAACTTCATTCTGAAGCTATTGAGAGCATATTTCAGAGACCTGAACCCAATATGAGTTAGATGCTCTCAATGATGAAGCCATTGCCTCAAGATGCACCCTATCCAACTGAGTTCTTCGTTGAAGACCTAGAGTACCTGCCCAGGACCATATATCATATTATCCGGCGGACTCTCTGGCCCATTAAGGGACACTCTCCACATGCCAAGATTGAGGGTGCAATGAAGACTCTCATATTCTCTATCATGCATGGCAAATGCTTCAATGCACAGGATCTTTTCATACGACAACTTGCTGCGTCAGGCTCGGACTTATTTGGTCTAAAAATCTATGCCCCTTGGGTGATGAGGCTGATCAAACTGCACTCTACAATTTCGTATCAGCCCTCAGCCCGAAACCATCCGCATCTTCCTGCCAGATGTGGATATCTCTGCTGAAGCAATATACCCTGAGCCTGCCAAGCAACCAATAAGTCTTCAGAATGCCGAACACCAGAGCTTCACGCAGAATGTTGAAGGTGTTGAAGCCATGTCCAGGGTCTATCCTATGGCTGGCACTACACGTGCACCAGCATCAACTGAAGCCACAGATAGCACAAACGCTCCAAGACCCAAGAAGCGTGCTCGTGTCCTCACTGACCGAGAGCTTCTTGTGGCCCTTCACCAAAAGCAAGATAGGCATCACGACTGCTGAAACGTCAGATGAAGAGCCTCTGGTGGATGTCAATCGTCTTCGAAACCTGGCCACCAAGAATGCCTTCGTTACGCATGAGACTTGCCGTCGTACGTTGAAAGGGCTCTCAATGATCTGCACTGAAGACTGAACTTGAAGAGGATGGCTTCACAGAGCGCTTCAAATTTGACACCACACCTCCTTAGGAGGGCTGTGATGCGCAACACACCGTCACTTGAAGACTCTGAGTATTCCTCATCTGCTGCACCGTCGAGGATCATTGATGAAGATGATGATGCTACTTCACCACCACCCGCCTCAGCACCTCAAAGCTCAGCACCCCACACTCACCGACCCTGCTGCGCCTGGAACGCCGTAGAAAACTCTATGTCTTCAACCTTTTTTTGGTCATTCCTGACAAAAGGGGGAGAAGCATATGATGTATAGTTCTTCAAGCGGGTCAATATGGGCGGGTGCCTTGTTTGTTATACTTGCTTTCGTGTTGCCACTCTTGTTTTGCTTCATTTGGTTCTTTTGAGTTGTAAACAAAAAAACTCGAATGGTCGTCTGCTACTTGTTTTACCACTCCTTTTGCAAGATAAATTCCGCATGTGCGACGATAAATTCCGCACTCATCTCATTCTGCAGACGTCCATTTTCCATTATGCATGTTATTATCTTCATATACTTTCACATGCATAGTAGATTGTCATCATAAGCTGAAGCTGATCTCCACAAGTACAACCTGCCATGTGCATTTCATTCCAAAAGCAAATTAACTTATATGCACATCTTCAGGGGGAGCACTTGCAACTTATGATGACAATTCCTTTACAGACTTCACACTTTATATTCCCCGTTGAAAACTTCAACTAGTTTGTCATCAATCACCAAAAAGGGGGAGATTGTAAGTGCATCTAGTGCCACCCCTAGTTGGTTTTGGAGTATTGACGACAAACCTAGTTGAGGGACTAATGTGTTTGTGAGAATTGCAGGATAACACAGGTAGAAGTCCCTCATTGATTCAGTTTTACTACCAGAGATGACCCCTAAAAATGTATGAAGACATTGAAGACAAAGGTGGTATATGAAGATATTCACATTGAAGACTATGACAAAAGAAGACACGTTATGAAGCCTATGGAACTCGAAGACTTAGATCTTTCGTAGTTCTTTTTATTTTTGTTGAGTCATAGGAACCACCGTACTGTTAAGTGGGGTCCAGGAGACAAGTCAGAATGACTTAAGTGATGCCTAAATCAAAAACCTATGTCTTCGAGTGAAGACAATGAGAGCAATCTTGTCCAGAGCCGGACAAGTCAGCTTTTCTTGTAGCCCAGTAAAGTTGCCATGAGAGTTCGAAATCTGACCGTTGAGACACGTGTTCAGTTCCTTAGTGACCTAGGGTCATTTCGGACAAATCAGGTCGGGTTGCCAAGTGGCTATAAATAGCCCACCCCCACAACCATAAACAGTTGGCTGCTCAGATTTTAGTGCACGGCTTTTGTCGTTTGAGAGCAACCCACCTCGAAGCCTTTGAGAGAAAATTCCTAGTGAGGAGAAAAGCCCTAACCACCCAGAGCCAGAGTAAATTGGGCATCACTTAAGTCTTCTTGTCTGTGTGATCTGAAGACTTATTACACTTGAGGACTGTGAATCCTCCAGACGGTTAGGCGTCGCGTTCAGAGCATCCAAGAGACATTGTGGATTGCCAGTGAACGAAGTCTGTGAAGGTTTGGGAGTCTACCTTGAAGACTTACCAGAGTGATTGGGCGAGGACTAAGTGACCTTAGCTCAAGGAGATTACGGTGAGGACTTGGTGTCCTGAACTGTGTGTTCAGGACTGGGTGTCCGGGACTGTGTGTCCTAAGGTTTAAATACCTAGCCGCTCCAACCAGACGTACAGTTGTCACAGCAAATGGAACTGGTCCAACATATCATTGTCTTCAACGAGTCACTTGGTTTCATCTTCACTTCCTTCTCTTGCTGTTACTCATTGTGAAGTCATTGCGTGCTTGCTTTATCATTTGTCTTCACAACGTGAATGCATGATCTGTTTGGCTTCATAACTTCTTCCTACTTGATCCTTATTACACTGAAGCTGTTTGTCACTGTGCTTTCACTCTATTGAATACATGACCATGGCTGGCCTAGTGTAATCTAACTTCCGCTGCATAGTAATAGGCATAATCTTCACTGTTTGTCTTCATAACTCCCAAGTTTTGAAGACTTTCATAAAAATCGCCTATTCACCCCCCTCTAGTCGATATAACGCACTTTCAAGAATCCCGCAATAAGGGGACACGATCTCTGCTTTGACAAGACGTGTCAACGAAGGCCGCGCCTCGAAACGCGAAGCGAGAGGCTAAAAAATGATTCGAAATAATAATAAGGCCGGGCATAATGCCTCACTGAAAAAACTACCAGTAGACATGACTTATTTCGTTTAAGTATTTCCCCCCTGTGATTCAGGGTTGTAATTGTTATACAGAGCCAGATATAGTTCTTTTGTTCAAACAACTTTGGAGTATTCGGAGGAGGAACCCGCCTTGCAATGCCGAAGACAATTTGTGCGCTGGACACATCGTCATTGAAGCCTAGTTCAGGGACTACTGAGGGAGTCCTGGATTAGGGGGTCCCCGGGCGTCCAGGCTATGTGACATGGGCCGGACTAATGGGCTGTGAAGATACAAGATAGAAGGCCTTCCCACATGTCCGGATGGGACTCTCCTTTGCGTGGATGGCAAGCTTGGCATTCGGATGTGAAGATTCCTTTCTGTGTAAACTGACTCTTTACAACCCTAGGCCCCTCCGGTGTCTATATAAACCAGAGGGTTTAGTCCGTAGATGCGAACATTATCATACATGCTAGACATCTAGGGTTTAGCCATTACGACCTCGAGGTAGATCAACTCCTGTAACCCCTATACTCATCAAAGTCAATCAAGCACGAAGTAGGGTATTACCTCCATTAAGAGGGCCCGAACCTGGGTAATCATCGTCTCCCTTGTTTCCTGTTACCTTCGATCCTCAGACGCACAGTCCAGGACCCCCTACCCGAGATCAACCGATTTTGACACCGAAAACGGCACCTACGTGTTCAACATACGTTCAGCTCGGTGACGTCCTCCCCTTCTTGATCCAGCAAGATGGGCAAAGTAGTAGATGAGTTCCGGTAGCATGATGGCGTGGTGACGGTAATGGTAATGTGATATCCGCAGGGCTTCGCCTAAGCACTACGAAAATATGACCGAGGGAGTCAATGGTGGACGGGGCACCGCACACGGCTAAGAAAATGTTGTATCTTGTGTGGTGCCCCCTCCCCACATATATATAGGTGGGAGGGAGGGAGGAGCATCCAAAGGAGGCGCCCAAGTAGGAGGAATCCTACTTGGGTCCCTCTCAAGCCGCGCCCCCTTTCCTTATTTGGAGTGCGGGGAAAGACAGGGGAGGGTGGCGCCCCCTTTCCTTTCTCCCATGAGAGGGAAAGGCGGAGGGGCTAGCCCACCCCCTTTTCCTTCCATAGGGCTGGCCAAACAAGGGAGAGGGCACACTAGCCTCCTTGTGGGCTAGTTTGTCCCCTCCTTTGGCCCATAAGGCCCATATCTTGCCGAGGAGGGGGGAGGTGACCAGATTCCTTTCCGGTACATCCCGAAACACTTCCGGTATCCAAATACCATCGTCTTATATATCAATCTTTACCTCTCGACCATTTTGAGACTCCTCGTCATGTCTGTGATCTCATCCGGGACTCTAAACAACATTCGTTCACCAAATCATACAACCCATATAACACTATATCGTCAACGAACGTTAAGCATGCGGACCCTACGGGTTCGATAACTATGTAGACATGACCGAGACACCTCTCCAGTCAATAACCAATAGCGTAACCTGGATACCCATATTGGCTCCTGCATTATCTATGAAGATCTTTATCGGTCGAACCTTATGACAACATACGTAATTCCCTTTGTCCATCGGTATGTTACTTGCCCGAGATTCGCTCATCGGTATCTTCATACCTAGTTCTATATCGTTATCAGCAAGTCTCTTTACTCGTTCTGTAATACATCATCCTACAAATAACTCATTAGCTACTTTGCTTGCAAGGCTTCTTATGATGTGTATTACCGAGAGGGCCCAGAGTACCTCTCCGTTATTCAGAGTGACAAATCCTAATCTCGATCTATGCCAACTCAACAAACACCTTCGGAGATACGTGTAGAGCATCTTTATGATCACCCAATTACGTTGTGATGTTTGATAGCACATAAGGCATTCCTCTGGTATCCGGGAGTTGCATAATCTCATAGTCGAAGGAATATGTATTTGACATGAAGAAAACAATAGCAATAAACTGAACGATCAATATGCTAAGCTAAAAGATGGGTCTTGTCCATCACATCAATCTCCTAATGATGTGATCCCATTATCGAATTACAACTCATGTCTATGGTTAGGAAACCTTAACCATCTTTGATCAACGAGCTAGTCTAGTAGAGGCTCACTAGGGACACGGTATTTGTTTATGTATCCACACATGTATTTAAGTTTCCGGTCAATACAATTCTAGCATGAATAATAAACCTTTATCATGATTAAGGGAATATAATAATAACCATTTCATTGTTGCCTCTAGGGCATATTTCCATCAGTCTCCCACTTGCACTAGAGTCAATAATCTAGTTCACATCGCCATGTGATTAATACTCATAGTTCACATCGCCATGTGACCTACACCCAAAGAGTTTACTAAAGTCAATAATCTAGTTCACATCGCCATGCGATTAACACCCAAAGAGTACTAAGGTGTGATCATGTTTTGCTTGTGAGAGAGGTTTAGTCAACGGGTCTGTCACATTCAGATTCGTATGTATTTTGCAAATTTGTATGTCTACAATGCTCTGCATGGAGCTACTCTAGCTAATTGCTCCCACTTTCAATATGTATCCAGATCGAGACTTAGAGTCATCCGGATTGGTGTTAAAGCTTGCACCAACGTAACTCTTTACGATGAACTCTTTATCACCTCCATAACCGAGAAACTTTTCCTTAGTCCTCTTTAGGTACCTAAGGATAATTTTGACCACTGTCCAGTGGTCCACTCCTGGATCACTATTGTAACCCCTTGCCAAACTCATGGCAAGGTACACAACAGGTTTGGTACACAACATGGCATACTTTATAGAACCTATGGCTGAGGCATAGGGAATGCCTTTCATTCTCTCTCTATCTTCTGTCGTGGTCGGGTTTTGAGTTTTATGCAACTTCACACCTTGCAACACAGGCAAGAACCCTTTATTTGACTGGTCCATTTTGAACTTCTTCAAAATCTTGTCAATGTATGTGCTTTGTGGAAGTCCTATTAAGCGTCTCGATTTATCCCTATAGATCTTGATGCCCAATATATAAGTAGCTTCTCCGAGGTCTTTCATTGAACAATTCTTCTTCGAGTATGCTTTTATGTTCTCTAGAAATTCTATATCATTTCCAATCGATAATATGTCATCCACATATAATATCAGAAATGCTACAGAGCTCCCACTCACTTTCTTGTAAATAGAGGCCTCATCACAAGTCTCTATAAAACCCTATGCTTTGATCACCTTGATACGTCCATTTTGCATCATGCTTTTATATCGATATTTATTGCATTATGGGCTATTATTACACATTATGTCACAATAGTTATGCCTATTCTCTCTTATTTTACAAGGTTTACATGAAGAGGGAGAATGCGGGCAGCTGGAATTCTGGGCTAGAAAAGGAGCAAATATTAGAGACCTATTATGCACAACTCCAAAAGTCCTGAAACTCCACGGGAGTCATTTTCAGAATATATAAAAAATATTGGGCAAAGGAAGCACCAGAGGGGGGCCACCCACCATCCACGAGGGTGGGGGCGCGCCCCCTGCCTCGTGGGCCCCCTGGCAGCCCTTTGGTGCCCCTCTTCTGCTATATGAGGTCTTTCGTCTGGGAAAAAAATCATAAGCAAGCTCACGGGACGAAACTCCGCCGCCACGAGGCGGAACCTTGGCGGAACCAATCTAGGGCTTCGGGGGAGCTGTTCTGCCGAGGAAACATCCCTCCGGGAGGGGGAAATAATCACCATCGTCATCACCATCGATCCACTCATCAGGAGGGGGTCAATCTTCATCAACATCTTCACCAGCACCATCTCAACTCAAATCCTAGTTCATCTCTTGTACCCAATCTTTGTCCCAAAGCCTCAGATTGGTACCCGTGGGTTGCTAGTACTGTTGATTACTCCTTGTAGTTGATGTTAGTTGGGTTATTCGGTGGAAGATCATATGTTCATATCCTTTATGCATATTAATACCCCTCTGATTATGAACATGAATATGATTTGTGACTAGTTACGTTTGTTCCTAAGGACATGGAAGAAGTCTTGCTATAAGTAGTCATGTGAATTTGGTATTCATTCGATATTTTGATGAGATGTATGTTGTCTTTCCTCTAGTGGTTGTAACAGCCCCAAAAATGGGTTATCAATTTTTGGTGCTGTTATTCCTTCCTGGCACTCATTTTTCAAAAATTTCTCCTGAGTTTGCTGGTTGACTCCGACAATTCTTGTCATTTTCAACCTTTCCAAAAACCTTGCCCATGTATTTGTCAGTGGGCAAGCCCTCTTTTGGTTCATCTCAACCCTCTCAAACCCTAATTCCAAATTTTTGGAATTTGGATATGCCCTTTGTGCATACAAAGAAGCCATCATTTTCCTTGATCTGTTGATCCTCCCAATTGTTCCCAGAGATCCTCCTATCTTTCTGATCCTTGGATGTGCAAAAATATTGCTAAGTCCCATGCAATATTTTTGAATTGTGACTTATTCCTTTTCTTGCCTTACTGAGGAATAAAATCCAAAGGAATAACTAGCCATCTCCTAAATTCATGAGAATTGGTGGCGTTGATGCTTATGCCTAATCCAAGCTCTGGCAAATATATTGGCCATAATTAAATAAGGAAAATTGCCTTTTCTTATTTAATGCCAATATCGCATTTATGCCACTTTATAAAGGAACTACCATTTTTATAGTAGAGAAAATTCCCACATAAATTGTGGAGCTTGCCCTTGCTATATAATCACTAGTTCCATCCTTATCTCATGTTCCACAGATCAAAAATGGAGCACATGATCCAATGCAAGCCCCTGCCTTTTCTGAAACTTTGCAAAGGAAGTGTTTTATTGCTAATTCCAATTGAGATGCAATTTGTCAGGATATTTAACATGGATAAATAACCCATGGATGCCAAATATGAGCTCAATCCATTCATCCTAGATCCATGTGCAATTTCTTCAAAGTTCCTGACCAGAACACAACTTTGTGAAGGAAGTACCTTCATAGAGTTTCCAAATGGGATGAAACTTTTCCATCCTCTCAGGTATCTCAAACCATTATCCTCTACCCAAATTCAGTTCCTTTCATTGAACTATGTGAGCACAGGAGCAATTCTTGGTTTCTGTCAAAACTTTCAGTTCGTGAAGCAAGTATATTTTATCTTGCTCCATTATGGCTGAAACTTTTTTCCAGACCTTCTCCTATCCATATGATCCATCTCCCAAAAGTTTTGGCTCATTTGAATTAGCCATTTACCTTGAGGAATTTTCTCAAGTTTCAGGACACAGGAGATGTTTGTTAAAGAAGTACCATGTTGGCAAGTCCATTTGGTATGAAAGTTTTACAGCATCATGGCATGTCCAAATCATCAGGCTTTGCCAAGTTCTAGCTCAATCCATCACTCCTAGTGAGTGCTTCTTCATGATTCAGTTTCTGGGTCATATTTGGTAGTTGTACAGCAACTATGGTAAATAGTTGTCCAAATTACCTCATAATTTCCAGGACCGTGGTCCTTTCTACCCTAAGACTCTAAGACATCAATTCCACCTTTTAACTCATCTGGTTTTATCTCTAGAATGCGGTCAAGTTTGCAACAGCAAACTTGTGGAGTTTGGTTTACTCTACTCCATGTGTCTTTACTCGTTTCTTTACCGTAGTAACACTCTCTCTTCGAAGGACTACGCGGTAGACAAGAGCTGGCATCAATAAAAACTCCGGAGCGCGCCTTGTCCGTGGTGATCACGAGTGTAGCCAGCCCAAAACGGTGGTCTAGCCACTGTTTTCGTCGGCAACACTGCTCCGACCGGCTCTGGACTCGCCATTAATGTCCTACAACTCCCCATCGACGTCGTCTTCCCCCTGAACCTCTGGCCCCCTTCGTTTTCTTCTCCGGCGAGCCGTGCCAACGACCAAACAGTGTACCGCTGTAGCCATCGTCTTCTTCCTCGCTTCTGTCTTCTTCTCCCTCTCGTCCGCGAGCGTTGCAAGTCTCCGTGAGCCTCTGCACCGTGTCTGCTTCCTACTCGTCTCCTTCCCGCCGCTTCCAGTGAGCCTTGCCCGCGCCTGCCGACACTGCGCCCCTCGCCGGCGCACGGACATGTCGCCTGCCGCGTACCACATCCTCCCCTCCTCATTTAGCCCTCCCCGCGGCTATATAAGCAAGCCCCGAGCTCCCTCGCAGTCGCCAGCCACCCGCTGCTCTCTCCCCCTCGCCTCGGAGCCTCTCCATCCCCTCCCCATCTCCATGGCCGCCGCCTCGGCCTGCTCAAATTTGAGCAATGGCGGGCGCGCCTCTCCCTCTCTCCTCCACCAGCAGCCTCCCCGAGCCCGTAGACCGTCCCCAATCCCTCCCCTTGCCGCCGAAGTGCCATGTGGCCGCGCCCCTAGAGCCACTGCCGCCGCCACGGAGCTCTCTGTTGCCATGCTCGCCGCGTCTATGGACTTCCCCGGCACTCGTTTCCCCTCAAAGATGGAAGCGGCGTCCTTCCCTGAGCCCGCTGCCGTCTTCGCCTTTGTCGGAGGTGACCGGAGCCGGCCGGCCCGTCGGCGGCGACGCGCCTGGCTTCGCCTCTTCTATGCCGCGTCGGGG
This sequence comes from Triticum urartu, assembly GCF_003073215.2. Taxonomy (NCBI): domain Eukaryota; kingdom Viridiplantae; phylum Streptophyta; class Magnoliopsida; order Poales; family Poaceae; genus Triticum; species Triticum urartu. The sequence continues at coordinate 512,756,354 of NC_053025.1, read as the reverse complement.
AGAAGAAGGAGACGGCCTGGAGGAGGCGTTGACCTGGCCAAGCGGGCCCCATGCCTTTTCCCCGACCCCACCTGGCAGCGACCCAGGCGCCCGGCCCCACCTCTGCCGTGTTGACCGGTCCTGCGAGCGTGGATAAGTGGCGGCGCCCCTGCCGCGAAGCCGTTTCCCTGCGCGGAAAGCGTATTCGCAGTTAGAACGTTTCCCATTTCAGAAAGCGTATTCTTCCTCTTCTTCGGCCGGAAATATGTTTTCCTCTCTGGAAAACGTATTCTCAGAAAAGACACGTTCTGTTTAAACTACCAGGGACATGTTTGTAGAAGTATTTTTACAGACTAGTCCCTGAGCTTTAAATGTTCGTATCTTTTTACCCGTAACTCCGAATGAGGTGATTCCAACGCACAATTTCTCTGTTCGTCGAGACCTTTTTGATGGGACCATTTTCTTGATGTTTGCACATTCTGAAAATGACCATTTTGCCCTTGCCCGTAAACAGCCCCCTCCGAGAGAGAACTATTTCCGGCAAATCTTTCCGCGATCGTTCCGCACTTCTTCCCAGAGTATTTGAAGACCGCCTGGCAAGCCAACCTCTTATCATGAGCCCCGAACTTGCATGTTGACTTTGCTTGCACCTTGTGTGTGTGTAGTTACAGTCGCTTCTTACCGTTTTCATCTGCAGTTATTTTGTTATGGTTATCATGCATGCTTATGTTTTCATAATATCTTTTGCCATGCTAATTAAAATGTTATTATCGATATTGCTTGGAATTTTAGGACTTATATATGGATGATTTTGTGGATGACAGGTGCCTTTGGATTCTTAGTGGCCATTATGATTGCTATGATGATTGTAATGCACCATTGATATGCTAGTACTTGGTATTGTCATTTTCTTTATGCCATAGTTGTTCACTTGAGAAGTTTGGTATTTTATTAAAGCATTTGTATGGTGCATGTGCATTTTTGCATCCATGTTCATGATGATGGAGAAGCTAATAAATTGACTTAATAATAACAAACCTCCTCCGTCATCGATGGGATCGTGTCATAGTGCCACCAAATCGAACTTTTTCAGTGCAACCACATTTTGCCTTTATGGGAAGGCCTTAATGCGATCTATTCTTGTGCCTCTCGTTGATGCCTCCAAAGAGGGAAGGTTATGGGCGCGCGCTACCCTGATCAGGTAGGAGGACATAGGCCTTGTGTGCTCGTTGTTGAGATTTATGGTACCGTGTCCTCGTGTGGGACACTTTATGTTTTGGCCACGACGGTGGTCGTTGTGTCTTTGGTAGACACGGGGCCATCCAGGACTAGCCCAGTGGGGAGTGAGTCGGAGTGGCCGGGAGAGTGTCATGGCAGTAGGTCGGTTTCGTCGGAATGCCGTTGGTCCACCCGAATGGGATGACGAGGCCATGGGTTCCGTGGTGTGGGTACAGTGCACTACCTCTGGAGAGTGTTTATAAAGTCTATCGATAGCAACACAGTTCATAGTAGGTCACACTATCAGGTCTTGGTCGAAATGGAGGATAAACCTGAAATAATTAAGTAGATTAATGTGATAGCAAGAATGTGGTGATTTGGACTATGAGATAGTCGTTTTGATCACGATATGAGGTCTCGGTGAGTGTTGGAGACCAAGTGTTGGGCGTGGTTGTGATCACCGGAAAGATCATTGTTGGAGATCAAGTGTTGGTCGTGGTTGTGATCGCCGGAAAGGTCACAGTTTGGTTACAAGGCAATCTGTTGGTAAGAGAGTCCGAGGGACTCAGGGCACTAGTTTGATTGCATTGCATGAGTAATATGTTGCTGTTTGCATTTAAAAGAACCATGGCAGAACAGAAGATGGCTGCATATAGTCAACATGTTATGTCTACACTGAATACGATCGGTATTTTATTTTCAGCGTAGTTTCAGGATGACATGCCATGCTTGGATTGATTATGTCATGATAGAGATGATATGCTATGTTTTGTTATTGCCATGTTAGCAGCATGTTTTGATATGCCATGTTATTGCCATGATAGTAGATTCTATGATGTTCAAGTTTAGTTGATCTTTATCATGCCATGGTTAGTAATTGATATGAGATAGGTTGTTGCATGCACTTGGTTCTTGCCTTGTCTTCTGCTTGTTTGGATGCTATATATTTGGTTGTCTTGCAAGTACATTCAATGTACTGACCTGGCGTGTCATGCCAGTTTTGTAGGGCATACCTGAAGTGTTCGCTTGAACCGTCATGCTAGGCCGTAACCATGCCAGTCCTGTGAGTTGTGGAGCCCAACCAGAGTTGTTATGCTGCCAAACCAAGACTTCCGCCGCCATTTAAAGAGATTTCCGCTGCCATTTAAATAGCCTTAGGGCTATGCCAGATAATTGTATTCATCAACAATGTAATCTGCTATACATGTATTTAATGAATATTCTTGCACCTGCAGTGCTGTATTATGGACCTGTCATGCGTCAGGTGTTATCCTGGGCTGACGTACGAAGGCCCCTTGCTCCATGAGGATCGGGGTGCCACATGACTTGGTATCAGAGCAGCGAGGCTTGCATAGGTTACCCTAGTATTAGATCACCGCTCCCATTAAACCGTAATACCCCTAAGGGATTTGACCCATCTGGGCATCCGGCATGGCCACTGTTATTCCACAGGTGGCGCAGTCGGGACCGACACGTCCTCACCCCGCTGTCCCCGCCTAGTTATCCGTGCAACGAATAGCAACCATATCCTTTCTGGTCGGCCGCACCGCTTGCCCTTCGCCATTAAGGGAAAGGGGCCACCCCATGCGGGCATGTCCCGCATAGCTGCCTATAAAAGCCCCCTTTCCGCTAGCTGTATCGCTCACTCCTCATTCAGCCATGTCCCTGCAGAGAAGCCTAGCTAGTAACACTCCAGCCATGACTAGCACCCTCAAAACTACCAAGTTTCACAGCCTCACAAGCGTCGTCAACCATGCTGGCTTTCCACCCCTTCTTGCTGAGATGCTCACCCAAGCCTTTGGCTATAATGCTAGCCCCAACTACCCGGTGTTCCAGTTGACACCCGTTCCTCACCTTCATCGCTATGATGCAAGGGTGCACATCAGCCCAGGTCCCGCAGCAGATGGCTAGCCGTTGGTTTTTCAGGGTAGAGCCATGCCTACCACTGATTTGGCCATTCAGACCGCTGCTGTGGAGGCGATCCTATACCTCCAAACCAAGTTCCCACAAGTGGCAGATCGGAGGGAGTTCTACTTCTTCCCCGTGGCGACAGCGTCAGGAATTCAGCCTTCTCCCTCTATCCAAGGGGATGACTCCGCAATCGCTCGCCTGGTGGAATATATCACTGCCCAGGGGATGATGATTTCAAGGATGCTTGCCGAATTCAGAACCTTGGACAATGATGCGGTGCGAGTTGTCAAGGAAGCTTATCGCGAGGCTCATAAATTCGCATCTCAAGTGGTTCACCCAACGCTATCTGAGCCAGTGCTACCCTCTCAGCCTGTGTTGTGGCCTCGGCCAAACATCATCACCCTCGACAAGACTCTTTTCCGGATCCACCAGCAACATATGCTCGGATCAATTTTAGCCACACCCCCAGTAGCCGAACCCCAACCCATAGTGATCTCGGATGATGAAGATGGAGATTGGCTCAGTCTTCGTCCTCCCGGAGAACCCCAGCAAAGCAAGCCCTCAGCTTGATCTCAGCCGCGCAACCAGTTGTTTCTGCAAGTAGGTCAGTCTGTCAGTTCATCCCCAATATGAGGATAGAACCATGTATCCCGGAGTGAGTAGTTTCGTTCAACATGTAGCGCGTTCGTGCCTTGTTGTATGCTTGCCTTGTTGTAACTCATATGATGTGTTTTATGTATGCTTTCTTGCTTTTGATTCTTGTGCTTGTTTTTGTTTGTCTCTCGGTCAAATAGAAATGTTTGACAGGGTGGGAAATTTGTGCTAACAAGATTTTAATCAGTAGAATACATACACTAAAAACCACATTGGCTCGTCCTGAGTCTTTAATAAAATGCGCGTTGGTGTAGGGATATATATACCCAGATTATATATGCCCACTAGCATTAAAACACCTTAGAATGATTTGTCTGCTATGTCTTGCATTGCATGTTTTTTTGCCTCTGTCAGTTTGCTAGGTTAGATTATTCTGCATACTACACGCATACCCGGTTCACCCACGAGTACCTTCGGGCAATACTCGGGGAAAGACAAAGTCACATGCTCCTTTCTATCTGTGCATACCCCGTGTGCTGGATTTCCAAATCCAGAACCTCGTAGAGGCATTGCCATCTGGAAAATTCCTCATCTCTAATTCTTTCTCCCGATTTCGTTTCCAGGGGAAACACTACCAACTTTGTTTCCATCGATCCAGTACATCTACCTCGATACAAATTTCAACTCTGATTCTACCTTAACACCTACTTTTGTGGAGCAATCCATGAAATTTTTCCTCATTCCCCGGTGTGATGCCGAGCTGGCACAGCCACCTCGCCTGCACCTGGACCCCATCCCCACCATCTTCTGTGCCTTTGGTGGCGCAGGCAAGTCCACACACATATCAAATTATCAAAGTACCGAACGAGAATCATATGAACGTGATGAAAACTAGCTTTACGACAATTCCCATGTGTCCTCGGGAGCGCTTTCCTTTATATAAGAGTTTGTCCAGGCTTGTCCTTTGCTACAGAAGGGATTGGGCCATCTTGCTGCACCTTATTTACATTTATTACTTGTTACCCGTTACAAATTACCTTATCACAAAACTATCTGTTACCAATAATTTTAGTGCTTGCAGAGAATACCTTACTGAAAACTGCTTATCATTTCCTTCTGCTCCTTGTTGGGTTCGACACTCTTACTTATCGAAAGGACTACGATAGATCCCCTATACTTGTGGGTCATCAAGACTCTTTTCAGGCACCATTGCCAGGGAGTGAAGCGCCTTTGGTAGGTGGAATTTGGTAAGAAAAAATGTATATAGTGTGCTAAAATTTACTGTCACTTGTTACTATGGAACATACTCCTTTGAGGTGCTTTTTCGGGGTATCTTCGCCCCGACCAGTAGAGCAAAGAGTTGCTCCTCAACCTACTGAACCTACTAAAAATGTTTACTTTGAAATTCCTTCGGGTATGATAGAGAAACTACTAGCTAATCCTTTCACAGGTGATGGAACATTACATCCCGATTTGCACCTAATCTATGTGGATGAAGTTTGTGGATTATTTAATCTTGCAGGTATGCCCGAGGATGTCATCAAAAAGAAGGTCTTCCCTTTATATTTTAAGGGAAATGCATTGACATGGTTTAGGCTAGGTGATGATATGGGATCATGGAACTACAACTAAATGAAATTGGAATTTCATCAGAAGTTTTATCCTATTCATCTTGTTCATCGTTATCGTAATTATATATATAATTTTTGGCCTCGCGAAGGAGAAAGCGCCGCTCAAGCTTGGGGGAGGCTTAATTCAATGTTATATTCATGCCCCAATCATGAGCTCTCAAGAGAAATTATTATTCAAAAAATTTATGCTCGGCTTTCTCTCAATAATCGCTTCATGCTCGATACTTCTTGTACTGGATCTTTTATGATGAACACTATTGAATTCAAATGGGATTTATTGAAGAGAATTAAACACAACTTTGAAGATTGGGATCTCGATGAAGGTAAGGAGTCAGGTATAACCCCAAAGTTTGATTGTGTTAAATCTTTTATGGATATCGATGCCTTTCGTGAATTTAGCACTAGATATGGACTTGACTCTGAGATGGTAGCTTCTTTCTGTGAATCCTTTGCTACTTATATTGATCTCCCTAAGGAGAAGTGGTTTAAATATAATCCTCCCATTCAAGTAAAAGTAGTTGCACCTATTAAAATTGAAGAAAATAATATCATTATAATGTTGATCTTGTTGTTCCTACTTCTTATATTGAGAAACCACCTTTCCCTGTTAGACTAAAGGATCATGCTAAAGCTTCAACTGTGGTTCGTAAGAGTAATACTAGAAAACCTACAACCTCTGAGCAAATTAAAGTTGAACCTAGTATTGCTATGGTTAAAGATCTCTTGGCCGATAATATTGATGGGCATGTTATTTACTTCTGTGGTGAAGCTGCTAGAATTGCTAGACCCGATACTAAAAATAAACATAGACATGTTGTAGGCATGCATGTTATTTCTATTAAAATAGGAGATCATTGCTATCATGGCTTATGTGATATGGGTGCTAGTGCAAGTGCAATACCTCATTCCTTATACAAAAAATTATGCATGATATTGCACCTGCTGAGATAGAGGAAATTGATGTTACAATTAAGCTTGCCAATAGAGACACTATTTCACCAGTTGGGATTGTTAGAGATGTTGAAGTCTTGTGTGGGAAAGTTAAGTATCCTGCAGATTTTCTTGTTCTTGGTTCCCCACAAGATGACTTTTGTCCCATTATATTTGGTAGACCCTTCTTGAATACTATCAATGCTAAGATAGATTGCAAAAAGGATATTGTTACTATTGGTTTAGGGGATATGTCTCATGAGTTTTATTTTGCTAAATTTCATAGACAACCCCATGATAAAGAATTACCTAGTAAAGATGAAATTATTTGTCTTGCTTCTATTTTCGTGCCTCCTAATGATCCTTTAGACCAATATTTGCTCGACCATGAAAATGATATGTTTATGAATGAAAGAAGGGAAACAGATGAAGTATTCTTTAAATAGGGACCTATTTTGAAACACAACTTGCCTGTTGAAATTCTAGGGGATCCTCCTCCACCCAAGGGTGATCCCATGTTTGAGCTTAAGCCATTACCTGATACTCTTAAGTATGCTTATCTTGATGAGAAAAAGATATATCATGTTATTATTAGTGCTAACCTTTCAGAGCATGAAGAAAAGAAATTATTGAAAACTCTAAAGAAGCACTGTACTGCTATTGGATATACTCTTGATGATCTTAAGGGCATTAGTCCCACTCTATGCCAGCGCAAAATAAAATGGGAGAAAGACGCGAGACCGGTTGTTGATCACCAACGACTGTTAAATCCTAAGATGAAAGAAGTGGTAAGAAAAGAAATACTAAATCTTCTGGAGGCAGGTATAATTTATCCCGTTGCTGATAGTCAGTGGGTAAGTCCTGTCCATTGTGTCCCTAAGAAGGGAGGTATTACTGTTGTTCCTAATGATAAAGATGAATTGATCCCACAAAGAATTGTTACAGGTTATAGAATGGTAATTGATTTCTGCAAATTAAATATAGCTACTAAAAAGGATCATTGCCCTTTACCTTTTATTAATCAAATTCTAGAAAGACTATCCAAACATACACATTTCTGCTTTCTAGATGGTTATTCTGTTTTTTCTCAAATACCTGTGTCAAAAGAGGATCTAGAAAAGACAACTTTCACTTGCCCTCTCGGTACCTTTTCTTATAGACGTATGCTTTTTGGTTTATGCAATGCACCTGCTACCTTTCAAAGATGTATGACTGCTATATTCTCTGACTTTTGTGAAAAGATTGTTCGGGTTTTCATGGATGATTTCTCCATTTATGGAACTTCTTTTGATGATTACTTAAACAACCTTGATCGAGTTTTGCAGAGATGTGTACAAACTAATCTTGTCTTGAATTGGCAGAAGTGCCACTTTATGGTTAATGAAGGTATTGTCTTGGGGCATACAATTTCTGAAAGAGGTATTGAAGTTGATAAAGCTAAAGTTGATGCTATTGAAAAGATGTCGTGTCCTAAGGACATTAAAGGTATAAGAAGTTTCCTTGGTCATGCTGGTTTTTATAGGAGGTTCATTAAAGACTTCTCAAAAAATTCTAGGCCTCTGACTAATCTCTTACAAAAAGATGTTCCTTTTGTCTTTGATGATGATTGTGTAGAAGCATTTGAAATACTTAAGAAAGCTTTGATTTCTGCACCCATTGTTCAGTCTCCTGATTGGAACTTACAGTTTGAAGTTATGTGTGATGCTAGTGATTATGCTGTAGGGGCTGTTCTAGGACAAAGAGTTGATACGAAATTAAATGTTATCCAATATGCTAGTAAAACTCTAGACAGTGCCCGAAGAAATTATGCTACTACTGAAAAATAATTTTTTGCAGTTGTATTGCTTGTGATAAGTTCAAACCTTATATTGTTGATTCTAAAGTAACTGTTCACACTGATCATGCTGCTATTAAATATCTTATGGAAAAGAAAGATGCTAAACCTAGACTTATTAGATGGGTTCTCTTGCTACAAGAATTTGATTTGCATATTATTGATGGAAAGGGAGCTGAGGACCCCGTTGCAGACAACTTGTCTGGGTTAGAGAATGTTCTTGATGACCCACTACCTATTGATGATAGCTTTCCTGATGAACAATTAGCTATCATAAATGCTTCTCGTACTGCTCCATGGTATGCTGATTATGCTAATTACATTGTTGCTAAATTTATACCCCCTAGTTTCACATACCAGCAAAAAAAAAGTTCTTCTATGATTTAAGACATTACTTTTGGGATGACCCACACCTTTATAAAGGAGTAGATGGTGTTATTGGACGTTGTGTACCTGAGCATGAACAGGAACAGATCCTGCACAAGTGTCACTCTGAGGCTTATGGAGGACACCACGCTGGAGATAGAACTGCACATAAGGTACTGCAATCCGGTTTTATTGGCCTACTCTCTTCAAAGATGCTCGTAAGTTTGTCTTGTCTTGTGATGAATGCCAAAGAATTGGTAATATTAGTAGACGTCAAGAAATGCATATGAATTATTCACTTGTTACTGAACCATTTGATGTTTGGGGCTTTTATTATATGGGACCGATTCCTTCCTCCAATGGGTATACACATATTTTAGTTGTCGTTGATTACATTACTAAGTGGGTAGAAGCTATTCCAACTAGTAGTGTTGATCATAACACCTCTATTAATATGCTTAAAGAAGTTATTTTTCCGAGATTTGGAGTCCCTAGATATTTAATGACTGGTGGTGGTTCACATTTTATTCATGGTGTTTTTCGTAAAATGCTTGCTAAGTATGATGTTAATCATAGAATTGCATCTCCATATCATTCACAATCTAGTGGTCAAGTAGAATTGAGTAATAGAGAGCTCAAATTAATTTTGCAAAAGACTGTTAATAGATCTAGAAAGAATTGGTCCAAGAAACTTGATGATGCATTATGGGCTTATAGAACTGCATATAAAAATCCTATGGGTATGTCTCTGTATAAAATGGTTTATGGTAAAGCTTGTCACTTACCTCTCGAACTAGAACATAAGGCATATTGGGCCATTAAAGAGCTTAATTAGGACTTCAAACTTGCCGGTGAGAAGAGGCCTTTTGGCATTAGCTCACTTGATGAATGGAGAACCCAGGCCTACGAGAATGCCAAAATGTTTAAAGAAAAAGTTAAAAGATGGCATGACAAAAGGATAGAGAAGCGTGAGTTTAATATAGGTGATTTTGTATTGTTATACAACTCTCGTTTAAGATTTTTTGCGGACAAACTCCTTTATAAATGGGAAGGTCCTGACGTCATTGAGGAGGTCTATCGTTCCGGTGCCATGAAAATCAACAACTTCGAAGGCACAAATCTGAGGGTGGTGAACGGTCAAAGAATCAAACATTATATCTCAGGTAATCCCATAAATGTTGAAACTAATGTTATTGAAACCGTAACCCCGGAGGAATACATAAGGGACACTTTCTAGAACGTTTCAGACTCCGAAAAGGAAGAGGTATGTGGTACGGTAAGTAAACCGACTCCAAAACAGTTCTAATAGAAATTTTTCTCTGTTCTGGAATATTTAAGAAAATAGGAAATAAGAAGTAGTCCAGGAAGGACACGAGGCATCCACAAGGGTGGAGGGCGCGCCCCCTGCCTCGTGGGCACCTCGTGTGCTCTTCGGATTCCGTTTTCTTGCATGATACTTCTTTTGGTCGGTAAAAATTCATTATATAATCTCCCGAAGGTTTTGACCACCGTATCATGCAAATATCTTCTATCTTTGTTTCGAGTTGTTTTTCCGACAGATCTAGATCGCCATGACGTCTTCAAGTGCCCCAAGGACAAGTTCTTCAAGGAGGTCATCAAACCCTACCTCGCGGAGGTGCTGCAACACCCTCAAACCATTGAGATGCATGAGGGGTTGCTGCACATCCGTGATGTTGAGGGACCAAGGAGGACCGGAAGCGTGGAGACAAGACTCGAAGCAATGGAGCAACAAGTTTTCAAGTGCCAGGAGATGGTGGAATGTGGACTCGACACCAACCACATAATGATCATCGAGTTCACCAACACCACCAAGCTAGATGCCAGAAACATCGGAGAGACCATCTTCAAGCTTCACGAGAAAATCGAGCATCTCCAAGCCCAGATCTATGACCTGCAAAACCAAAACCGTGAGTATGAATATAGATTCAAGAGGATGAGTTTGGCTGTAGATTCGAGGACCCCGAAGACTCAATCATCCTTCTATGATGGTGAGCCTATGCCTTGGAAGATGGATGACAAGCCTACATCATTAACAACTCCACCATCACCACCTCTGAGGAAAGAGACATAAACACATGTGTATGGGCACTCCCCTTGGCAACTGCCAAGCTTGGGGGAGTGCCCCGGTATAGTATCACCATCACACTTTTATCTTTACCATTTCTCTTAGTTCGATCCTTTTGGTAATATCTTGATCTAGTAGAACAAAGTTTAGTATGATCTAGTTTTGAGTTTTTGCTTTATGATCTTTATATGTAATCGAGTCCGTGAGCTATATATCATAAAGATTAGTGTTGAGTCAAGGGCTTGATTATCTTGCTATGATCTTGAGGGAATAAAAATAAAAGAGAAGAGAAAGAATAAAAAGAAATAAAGAGATCATATGGATCTTATGGAGAGTAATGACTTCACATATAAAGAGTATGATGAATAAAAGTTGTTGAGAGTTGACAAACATAGTTTTGGTCATCGTTGCAATTAATAGGAAGTAATAAAGAAAGAGAGGTCTTCACATATAAATATACTATCTTGGACATCTTTTACGATTGTGAGCACTCATTAAAATATGAGATGCTAAAGAGTTGAAGTTCGACAAGGAAGACAATGTAATGGGTTATGCTTTCTTACATCCGAAATAAATTATATTGTCATGGATCATCCAACATGTTGAGCTTGCCTTTCCCTCTCATGCTAGCCAAATTCTTTGCACCAAGTAGAGATACTACTTGTGCTTCCAAATATCCTTAAACCTAGTTTTTCCATGAGAGTCCATCATATCTATCTATGGATTGAGTAAGATCCTTCAAGTAAGTTGTCATTGTTGCAAGCAATAAAAATTGCTCTCTAAATATGTATGATTTATTATTGTGGGGAAAATAAGCTTTATATGATCTTGTGATGTGGAAGAAATAAAAGCAACGGACTGCATAATAAAGGTCCATATCACAAGTGGCAATATAAAGTGACGTTCTTTCGCATTAAGATTTCATGCATCCAACCATAAAAGCACATGACAACCTCTGCTTCCCTCTACGAAGGGCCTATCATTTATTCTTGTCTTATACTTCATAGAAGAGTCATGGTGATCTTCACCTTTCCTTTTTACATTTTATCATTTGTCAAGCACAATGTGTTGGAAAGATCGTGATATATATAGCTAATTGGATGTGAGTTTTCATGAACTATTATTGTTGACATTAGCCTTGAGGTAAAAGGTTGGGAGTCAAAACTATAAGCCCCTATCTTTCTCTGTGTCCGACTAAAACTTCATACCCATAAATATTGTGTGAGTGTTAGCAATTGTGAAAGACTAATTGATAGTTGAGTATGTGGACTTGCTGAAAAGCTCTTATATTGACTCTTTCTGATGTCATGATAAATTGCAATTGCTTCAATGACTGAGATTATAGTTTGTTAGTTTTCAATGATGTTTCTGATTCATACTTGAAATTGTGAATGAATTGTTACTTTAGCATAAGAAATCATATGACAATATATATATGTTGCTGTTATAAGAATGATCATGATGCCCTCATGTCCGTATTTGATTTTATCGACACCTCTATCTCTAAACATGTGGTCATATTTTTCGATATCGGCTTCCACTTGAGGACAAGCGAGGTCTAAGCTTGGGGGAGTTGATACGTCCATTTTGCATCATGCTTTTATATCGATATTTATTGCATTATGGGCTGTTATTACACATTATGTCACAATACTTATGTCTATTCTCTCTTATTTTATAAGGTTTAAATGAAGAGGGGAATGCCGGCAGCTGGAATTCTCGACTGGAAAAGGAGCAAATATTAGAGACCTATTCTGCACAGCTCCAAAAGTCCTGAAACTCCAAGGGAGTCATTTTCAGAATATAAAAAAATATTGCCCGAAGGAAGCACCAGAGGGGGGCCACCCACCATCCACAAGGGTGGGGGGCGCGCCCCCTACCTCGTGGGCCCTCTAGCAGCCCTCTGGTGCCCATCTTCTACTCTATGAGGTCTTTCATCCGGGAAAAAATCATAAGCAAGCTCATGGGACGAAACTCCGCCGCCACGAGGCAGAACCTTGGCGGAACCAATCTAGGGCTCCGACGGAGTTGTTCTGCCGAGGAAACATCCCTCCGGGAGGGGGAAATCATCACCATCGTCATCACCATCGATCCTCTCATCAGGAGGGGGTCAATCTTCATCAACATCTTCACCAACACCATCTCATCTCAAACCCTAGTTCATCTCTTGTATCCAATCTTTATCCCAAAGCCTTAGATTGGTACCTGTGGGTTGCTAGTAGTGTCGATTACTCCTTGTAGTTGATGCTAGTTGGTTTATTCGGTGGAAGATCATATGTTCAGATCCTTTATGCATATTAATACCCCTCTGATTATGAACATGAATGTGATTTGTGAGTAGTTACGTTTGTTCCTGAGGATATGTTCGGATCCTTTATGCTATAAGTAGTCATGTGAATTTGGTATTTGTTCGATATTTTGATGAGATGTATATTGTCTTTCCTCTAGTGGTGTTATGTGAACGTCGACTACATGACACTTCACCATTGTTTGGGCCTAGGGGAAGGCATTGGGAAGTAATAAGTAGATGATGGGTTGCTAGATTGACAGAAGCTTAAACCCTAGTTTATGAGTTGCTTCGTAAGAGGCTGATTTGGATCCATATGTTTCGTGCTATGGTTAGGTTTACCTTAATACTTCTTTTGTAGTTGTGGATGCTTGCAAGAGGGGTTGATCATAAGTGGATGCTTGTCCAAGGAAGGACAGTACCCAAGCACCGGTCCACCCACATATCAAATTATCAAAGTACCGAACGTGAATCATATGAACGTGATGAAAACTAGCTTGACGATAATTCCCATGTGTCCTCGGGAGCGCTTTCCTTTATATAAGAGTTTGTCCAGGATTGTCCTTTGCTGCAAAAGGGATTGAGCCATCTTGCTGCACCTTATTTACATTTGTTACTTGTTACCCGTTACAAATTACCTTATCACAAAACTATCTGTTACCAATAATTTCAGTGCTTGCAGAGAATACCTTACTGAAAACTGCTTATCATTTCCTTCGGCTCCTCGTTGGGTTCGACACTCTTACTTATCGAAGGGACTACGATAGATCCCCTATACTTGTGGGTCACCACACCTCATCAATGCGTATATTCTAACTCCGAGATGCTTGCACCCGTCCATAGATGGATCGTTGGAGCTTGCACACTTTGTTAGCATCTTTAGGATCGGCAAAACCTTATGGTTGCATCATATACAACTCTTCTTTAAGAAATCCATTAAGGAATGCATTTTTACATCCATTTACCAGATTTCATAATCATAAAATGCGGCAATTGCTAACATGATTTGGACAGACTTAAGCATCGCTACGGGTGAGAAAGTCTCGTCGTAGTCAACCCTTGAACTTGTTGAAAACCTTTCGCGACAAGTCGATCTTTGTAGATGGTGAAATTACCATCAGCGTCTATCTTCTTCTTGAAGATCCATTTATTCTCAATGGCTTGCCGATCATCGGGCAAGTCCACCAAAGTCCACACTTTGTTCTCATACATGGATCCTATCTCAGATTTCATGGCCTCAAGCCATCTATCAAATTTGGGCTTAGCATAGCTCCTTCATAGTTCGTAGGTTCACCATGGTCTAGTAACACGACTTTCAAATCATGATTATCGTACCACTCTGGTGCGGAACATGCTCTGTTCGACCTATGAGGTCCAGTAGTAACTTGATCTAAAGTTTCATGATCATCATCATTAGCTTCCTCTCTAGTTGGTGTAGGCATCATGGGAACGGATTTCTCTGATGTGCTACTTTCCAATTTGAGAGAAGGTACAATTACCTCATCAAGTTCTACTTTCCACCCACTCACCTTTTTCAAGAGAAACTCCTTATCTACAAATGTTCCATTCTTGGCAACAAAGATCTTGCCTTCGGATCTGTGGTAGAAGGTGTACCCAATTGTTTCCTTAGGGTATCCTATGAAGACACACTTCTCCGATTTGGGTTCGAGCTTATCAGGCTGAAGCCTTTTTACATAAGTGCCGCAACCCCAAACTTTAAGAAACGATAGCTTAGGTTTCTTGCCAAACCATAGTTCATACGGTGTCGTCTCAACGGATTCAGATGGTGCCCTATTTAATGTGAATGCGGCTATCTCTAATGCATAACCCCAAAATGATAGTGGTAAATCGGTAAGAGACATCATAGAACACGCGATATCGAAAAAAGTATGGTTACAACGTTTGGATACACCATATCGTTGTGGTGTTCCAAGCGGTGTGAGTTGTAAAATAATTCCACATTGTTTTAAACGAAGGCCAAACTCGTAACTCAAATATTCGCCTCAGCGATCAGGTCGTAGAAACTTTATTTTCTTGTTACAATGATTCTCCACTTCACTCTGAAATTCTTTGAACTTTTCAAATGTTTCAGACTTGTGTTTCATCAAGTAGATATACCCATACCTACCCAAATCATCTGTGAAGGTCGGAAAATCATCTGCTCACTAACAGTCCAGAAGGCTTCGGCGACCCCCGCGTTGCCCCCCGCTCGGGCGACTCGGGCGGGATCGCAACCCTAGCCGTCGGGGGCTCCCCGTCCTTCCTTCCCTCCCTCCGCCGCCACCGAAGGACGCCGCAGGCCTATAGCCTGGGGGCTGACGGCGGTGGTGGAGGCCTTCCCTCTCTCCTGCGCCATGGGGGCGGTGCGGAGCCCCGTAGCGTGTGGTGGCACGGCCGACCTGGCCTTGGTGGCGTGGCGGGCCTGCCTTGACCGTCGGCGGCGCGGCGGCCGCCTCGGCCCAGGGCGGCGATGGTGGTGGGTGCGGCGGCTGGCCCTGCTTCGGGCAGCGGCCTTGGCTGCGTTTAGCGACGGCGGCCGGGTCTGCGGAGATGGGCCATATGACCTCGGATCAGCGGTGGCGGCATGGTTGGCCTGGTGAAGGGTCGGCGCCATGCGTGGTTTTCCCTCCGGACATATCTGATCTGGCCGGTGCGGCTTGCTCGATGTGCGACGGCTCGGATCGACGGCGACCTGTGCACACGATGCTTGATGGAGGTTCTCCTAGCGGATCCTGGTGAAAACCTCGTTCTCAACTTGATGCCAAGACCGGCGTTGGTGGCACTCTTCTGTGTCATTACCTTCTTGAAGGCATCGCCATGGAGAAGTTCCAGACCTCTATGCGCTACCTCCGGGGGAAACCCTAGATCAGTAGATCGGACGATGGCGGCGCGTTGGAGTCGTTTCCTCCTTGGGGGCGTCATTCTAGGAGGCGTACACAGGATCGAGGGACCAGTGGGCGGCTTTTTGGTGGAGCGGTGCTTCATCCTACACATTGATGACGGCAGATCTCGGCGGCGTGGCGCAGTGGAGACTCGGCGTCCGATGCGTGTTGATGGACTCGTGCAGGAGGAGGTAGTTGTTTGGGGTCATGGTGGCGTCGATGGCAGAGTGGTCTGACAAGGTAGAAGCCTCAACATCTGCTCTAAAGACGGACCCGTGGAAGATGGCAGCGACGCCACATGTGAGTGCGTCAGAACAGTTTATGCCCCAGACCTGGTATGTGGCTTGGCTAGGGCTTCTGGCTTTTGATGATAGGCTTAGGTGACTGGTCTGGGTATTTGGCCCAGCTAGCACCCCTTCATCATATGGATAGGAGTAGTGGCATATGTTGCCAAGATGGCGGATTCAGGCATATTTTTGTAATACTTTGTAAGGTCCTCAAGAATAATCAATAAAATGGCCGCATACATCTCCCAGATGCAGAGGCCGAGGGTCATCCTCCTTTTCTAAAAAAATGAAAATAACGATACCCGCTGCGTGCTTCAACACTCATCGGACCGCATACATCGGTATGTATTATTTCCAATAAGTCATTAGCTTGCTCCATTGTTCCGGAGAATGGAGTTCTAGTCATCTTGCCCATGAGGCATGGTTCGCAAGTATCAAATGATTCATAATCAAGTGATTGCAAAAGTCCATTTGCATGCAGTTTCTTCATGCGCTTTACACCAATATGACCTAAACGGCAATGCCACAAGTATGTTGCACTATCATTATCAACTTTAAATCTTTTGGCATCAATATTATGAATATGTGTATCACTATGATCGAGATTCAATAAACCATTCACATTGGGTGTATGACCACAGAAGGTTTTATTCATGTAAACTGAATAGCAATTATTCTCTAACTTAAATGAATAAATGTACTGCAATAATCATGATCTAATTGAAGGAAATATGCCCTAGAGGCAATAATAAAGTTCATATTTATATTTCCTTATATCATGATAAATGTTTATTATTCATGCTAGAATTGTATTAACCGGAAACTTAGTACATGTGTGAATACACAGACAAACATAGTTTCCCTAGTGTGCCTCTACTTGACTAGCTCGTTAATAAAAAAATGGTTAAGTTTCCTAACCATAGACATGTGTTGTCATTAGATGAACGGGATCACATCATTAGAGAACGATGTGATGGACAACACCCATCCGTTAGCTTAGCATAATGATCGTTTAGTTTTACTGCTATTGGTTTCTTCATGACTTATACATGTTCCTCTAACTATGAGATTATGCAACTCCCGAATACCGTAGGAACACCTTGTGTGCTATAAAACGTCACAACGTAACTGGGTGATTATAAAGATACTCTACAGGTGTCTCCGATGGTGTTTGTTGAGTTGGCATAGATCGAGATTAGGATTTGTCACTCCGTGTATCGGAGAGGTATCTCTGGGCCCTCTCGGTAATGCTCAGCACTATAAGCCTTGCAAGCAATGTGACTAATGAGTTAGTTGCGGGATGATACATTATGGAACGAGTAAAGAGACTTGTCGGTAACGAGATTGAACTAGGTATGATGATACCAATGATCGAATCTCGGACAAGTAACATACCGATGACAAAGGGAACAATGTATGTTGTTGTGTGGCTTGACCGATAAAGATCTTCGTTGAATATGTAGGAGCCAATATGAGCATCCAGGTTCCGCTATTGGTTATTGATCGGTGATGTGTCTTGGTCATGTCTACATAGTTCTCGAACCCGTAGGGTCCGTACGCTTAATGTTCGATGACGATTTGTATTATGAGTTATGTGATTTGATGACCAAAGTTTGTTCAGAGTCCCGGATGATATCACGTATATGATGAGGAGTCTCGAAATGGTCGAGACATAAAGAATGATATACTGGATGATGTTATTCGGACACCGGATGAGTTCTGAGAGGTACCGGGTAACTATCGGAGTGCTGGAGGGTTATGGAACCCCCCAGGAGAACTAATGGGCCTTCATGGGCCTTAGTGGGAGAGAGAGAAGGGCCACAAGGGGCTTGCTGCCCACCCTTGGGTCCGATTTGGACTAGGGGAAGGGGCGGCGCCCCCTTTCCTTCCCTTCCCTTCTCCCTCTCCCTTCCTTCTTCCCCCTTCCTCCAGGTGGAATCCTACTAGGATTTGGAGTCCTAGTAGGACTCCTCTCTCCTGGCGCGCCCTACAGGAGCCGGCCGGCCTCCCCCTCCCCTCCTTTATATATGGGGGCAGGGCACCCTAGAACACACAAGATCAATTGTCTTAGCCATGTGCGGTGCCTCCCTCCACAGTTACACACCTCGGTCATATCGTCATAGTGCTTAGGCGAAACCCTACGCCGGTAACTTCATCATCACCATCAACATGCCGTCGTGCTGACGAAACTTTCCCTCATCCTCAACTGGATCAAGAGCTCTAGGGACGTCATCGAGCTGAACGTGTGCTAAAAATAGAGGTGCCGTACGGTCGGTGCTTGGATCGGTTGGATCACGAAGAAGTTCGACTACATCAACCGCGTTACTAAACGCTTCCGCTTTTGGTCTACGAGGGTACATGGACACACTCTCCTTGCTCGTTGCTATGCTTCTCCTAGGCAGATCTTGCGTGATCGTAGGAATTTTTTTGAAATACTGCATTCCCCAACAGTGGCATCCGAGCCAGGTCTATGCATAGATGTTATATGCACGAGTAGAACACAATGAGTTGTGGGCGATAATAGTCATATTGCTTACCAGCAACATCTTACTTTGATTCGGCGGCATTGTTGCATGAAGCGGCCCGGACCGACACTACATGACCGCGTTCATGAGACTGGTTCTACCGACGTGCTTTGCACACAGGTGGCTGGCGGGTGTCTGTTTCTGCAACTTTAGTTGAATCGAGTTTGACTACGCCCGGTCCTTGTTGAAGTTTAAAACAACACACTTGACGAAAAATCGTTGTGGTTTTGATGCGTAGGTAAGAACAGTTCTTGCTCGAAGCCCGTAGCAGCCACGTAAAACTTGCAACAACAAAGTAGAGGCCATCTAACTTGTTTTTGCAGGGCATGCTGTGATGTGATATGGTCAAAACATCATGAGATATAAATTGTTGTATGAGATGATCATGTTTTGTAAAAGTTATCGGCTACTGGAGGAGCCTTATGGTTGTCGCTTTATTGTATGAAATGCAATCGCCATGTAATTGCTTTACTTTATCACTAAGTGGTAGCAATAGTCATAGAAGCAATAGTTGGCGAGACGACAACGATGCTACGATGGAGATCAAGGTGTCAAGCCGGTGACGATGGTGATCATGACGGTACTTTGGAGATGGAGATCAAAGGCACAAGATGATGATGGCCATATCATATCACTTATTATGATTGCATGTGATGTTTATCCTTTATGCATCTTATTTTGCTTAGTTCGACAGTAGCATTATAAGATGATCTCTCACTAAATTTCAAGGTATAAGTGTTTTTCCAAAGTATGCACCGTTGCTACAGTTCGTTGTGCCGAGACACCACATGATGATCGGGTGTGATAAGCTCTACGTTCACATACAACGGGCGCAAGCCAGTTTTGCACGTGCAGAATACTCGGGTTAAACTTGACGAGCCTAGCATATGCAGATATGGCCTCGAAACACTGAGACTGAAAGGTCGAATGTGAATCATATAGTATATATGATCAACATAGTGATGTTCACCATCGAAAACTACTCCATCTCACGTGATGATCGGACATGGTTTAGTTGATATGGATCACATGATCATTTAGATGACTAGAGGGATGTCTATCTAAGTGGGAGTTCTTAAGTAATATGATTAATTGAACTTTAATTTACCATGAACTTAGTACCTGATAGTATTTTGCATGTCTATGTTGTTGTAGATCAATGGCCCGTGCTACCGTTCGTCTGAATTTTAATGCGTTCCTAGAGAAAACTAAGTTGAAAGATGATAGTAGGAATGATGCGGACTGGATCTGTGATCTGAGGATTATCCTCATTGCTTCACAAAAGAATTATGTCCTTGATGCACCGCTAGGTGATAGACTTATTGCAGGAGCAGATGTAGACGTTATGAACGTTTGGCAAGCTCGGTATGATGACTACTTGATAGTTTAGTGCACCATGCTTTACGGCTTAGACCCGGGACTTCAAAAACGTTTTGAACGCCACGGAGCATATGAGATGTTCCAAGAGTTGAAATTGGTATTTTAGACTCATGCCCGTGTCAAGAGGTATGAGACCTCTGACCAGTACTTTGCCTACAAGATGGAGGAGAATAGCTCTGACAGTGAGCATGTGCTCAGAATGTCTGTGTACTACAATCTCTTGAATCAAGTGGGAGTTAATCTTCTAGATAAGATAGTGATTGATAGAGTTCTTTACTCACTATCACCAAGTTATTGGAACTTCGTGATGAACTATAATATGCAAGGGAAGACGAAAACGATTCCCGAGCTCTTCGCGATGCTAAAATCGGCGAAGGTAGAAATCAAGAAAGAGCATCAAGTGTTGGTGGTTAACAAGACCACTAGTTTCAAGAAAAAGGGCAAAGGGAAAGAAAGAGAACTTCAAGAAGAATGGCAAGCAAGTTGCCATTCCCGTGAAGAAACCCAAAGCTAGACCTAAGCCTGAAACTAAGTGATTCTACTGCAAAAATAATGGTCACTGGAAGCGGAAATACTCCAAATATTTGGCGGATAAGAAGGATGGCAAAGTGAAAGGTATATTTGATATAGATGTTATTGATGTGTACCTTACTAATGCTCGCAGTAGCGCCTGGTTATTTGATACTGGTTCTGTTGCTCATATTTGCAACTCGAAACAGGGGCTACGGATTAAACGAAGATTGGCTAAGGACAAGCTAACTATGCGCGTGGGAAATGGTTCCAAAGTCGATGTGATCGCCGTCGGCATGCTACCTCTACATCTACCGTCGGGATTAGTTTTAGACCTAAATAATTGTTATTTGGTGCCAGTGTTGAGCATTATATTTGGATCTTGCTTGATGCGATATGGTTATTCATGTAAATTAGAGAATAATGGTTGCTCTATTTATATGAGTAATATCTTTTATGGTCATGCACCCTTGATGAGTGGTCTATTTTTGTTGAATCTCGATAGTAGTGATACACATATTCATAATATGGAAGCCAAAAGATAAAAGTTTAATAATGATAGTGCAACTTATTTGTGGCACTGCCGTTTAGGCCATATTGGTGTAAAGCGCATGAAGAAACTCCATGCTGATGGGCTTTTGGAATCACTTGATTATGAATCACTTGATACTTGCGAACCATGTCTCATGGGCAAGATGACTAAGACTCCATTCTCCGGAACAATGGAGCGAGCAACTAGCTTGTTGGAAATAATGCATACTGATGTATGCGGTCCGATGAGTGTTGAGGCTCACGGCGGGTATCGTTATTTTCTGACTTTCACAGATGATTTGAGCATATATGGGTATATCTACTTAATGAAACATAAGTTTGAAACATTTGAAAATTTCAAAGAATTTCAGAGTGAAGTGGAAAATCATCGTAACAAGAAAATAAAGTTAATATGATCTGATCGTGGAGGTGAATAATTGAGTTATGAGTTTGGTCTTCATTTGAAACAATGTGGAATAGTTTCGAAACTCAAGCCACCTGGAACACCATAGCGTAATGGTGTGTCCGGACGTCGTAACCGCACTTTATTAGATATGGTGCGATCTTTGATGTCTCTTACTGATTTACCGCTAGCATTTTGGGGTTATGCTTTAGAGACGACTGCATTCACATTAAATAGGGCACCATCTAAATCCGTGGAGACGACACCATATGAACTGTGGTTTGGCAAGAAACCCAAGTTGTCATTTCTTAAAGTTGGGGCTACGATGCTTATGTGAAAAAGCTTCAACCTGATAAGCTTGAACCCAAATCGGGGAAATTTGTCTTCATAGGATACCCAAAGGAAACTGTTGGGTACACCTTCTATCACAGATCCGAAGGCAAGATATTCGTTGCTAAGAATGGATCCTTTCTAGAGAAGGAGTTTCTCTCGAAAGAAGTGAGTGGGAGGAAAGTAGAACTTGATGAGGTAATTGTACATGCTCCCTTATTGGAAAGTAGTTCATCATAGAAATCAGTTCCAGTGATTCCTACACCAATTAGTGAGGAAGCTAATGAAGATGATCATGAAACTTCAGATCAAGTTACTATTGAACCTCGTAGGTCAACCAAAGTAAGATCCGCACCAGAGTGGTACGGTAATCCTATTCTGGAGGTCATGTTACTTGACCATGACGAACCTACAAACTATGAGGAAGCGATGATGAGCCCAGATTCCGCGAAATGGCTTGAGGCCATGAAATCTGAGATGGGGTCCATGTATGAGAACAAAGTGTGTACTTTGGTTGACTTGCCCGATGATCGGCAAGCCATAGAGAATAAATGGATCTTCAAGAAGAAGAATGACGCTGACGGTAATCTTGCTGTCTACAAAGCTCGACTTGTTGTGAAAGGTTTTTGACAAGTTCAAGGAGTTGACTACGATCAGACCTCCTCACCTGTAGCGATGCTTAAGTCTGTCCAAATCATGTTAGCAATTGCTGCATTTTATGATTATGAAATTTGGCAAATGGATGTCAAAACTGCATTCCTTAATGGTTATCTTAAAGAAGAGTTGTATATGATGCAACCAGAAGGTTTTGTTGATCCCAAAGGTGCTAACAAAGTGTGCAAGCTCCAGCGATCCATTTATGGACTGGTGCAAGCCTCTCGGAGTTGGAATATACACTTTGATAGTGTGATCAAAGCATATAGTTTTATATAGACTTTTGGAGAAGCTTGTATTTACAAGAAAGTGAGTGGTGTAGCATTTCTAATATTATATGTGGATGACATATTGTTGATTGGAAATAATACAAAATTTCTGGATAGCAGAAAAGGATACTTGAATAAGAATTTTTCAATGAAAGACCTCGGTGAAGCTGCTTACATATTGGGCATCAAGATCTATAGAGATAGATCAAGACGCTAAATTGGACTTTCACAAAGCACATACCTTGATAAAGTTTTGAAGAAGTTCAAAATGGATCAATCAAAGAAAGGGTTCTTGACTGTGTTACAAGGTGTGAAGTTGAGTCAGACTCAATGCTCGACCACTGTAGAAGATACAGAAAAAATGAAAGTCGTTCCCTATGCCTCAGCCATAGGTTCTATCATGTATGCAATGTTGCGTGCCAGATCTGATGTGTGCCTTGCTATTAGTTTAGCAGGGAGGTACCAATCCAGGAGTGGATCACTGGACAGCGGTCAAGAACATCCTGAAATACCTGAAAAGGACTAAGGATATGTTTCTCATTTATGGAGGTGACAAAGAGCTTGTCGTAAATTGTTACGTTGATGCAAGCTTTGACACTGATTCAGATGACTCTTAGTCACAAACCAGATATGTATTTATATTGAATGGTGGAGCTGTCAGTTGGTGCAGTTCCAAGCAGAGCGTCGTGGAGGGATCTACATGTGAAGCGGAGTACATAGCTGCTTCGGAAGCAGCAAATGAAGGAGTAGAATAGGTAGGAGCCAGTATGAGCATCCAGTTTCCGCTATTGGTTATTGACTGGAGATGTGTCTCGGTCATGTCTACATAGTTCTCGAACTCATAGGGTCTGCACGCTTAACGTTCGATGACGATTTGTATTACGAGTTATGTGATTTGATGACCGAAGTTTGTTCGGAGCCCGGATGAGATCACGAACATGACGAGGAGCCTCGAAATGATCGAGAAATAAAGAATGATATATTGGACGATGTTATTCGGACACCAGATGACTATCAGAGTGTTGGAGGGTTATCGGAACCCCCCGGGGGAACTAATGAGCCTTCATGGGCCTTAGTGGGGAGAGATAAGAGCCACAAGGGGCTGCCTCCCCCTTTGGGTCCGAATTGTACTAGGCGAAGGGGGCGGCGCCCCCCTTTCCTTCCCTTCTCCCTCTCCCTTCCTTCTTCCCCCTTCCTCCAGGTGGAATCCTACTAGGACTTGGAGTCCTAGTAGGACTCCTCTCTCCTGGCGCGCCCTACAGGGGCCGGCCGGCCTCCCACTCCCCGTCCTTTATATACGGGGGCAGGGGCACCCTAGAACACACAAGATCAATTGTCTCAGCCGTGTTCGGTGGCCCCCTCCACAGTTACACACCTCAGTCATATCGCCGTAGTGCTTAGGCGAAGCCCTATGCCGGTAACTTCATCATCACCGTCAACAAGCCATCGTGTTGACAAAACTCTCCCTCGTCCTCAACTGGATCAAGAGCTCGAGGGATGTCATCGAGCTGAACGTGTGCTGAAGACGGAGGTGTCGTACGTTCGGTGCTTGGATCGGTTGGATCGCAAAGACGTTCGACTACATCAACCGCGTTACTAAACGGTTCCGCTTTCGGTCTAAGAGGATACATGGACACACTCTCCCCACTCATTGGTATGCTTCTCCTAGATAGATCTTGTGTGATCATAGGAATTTTTTTGAAATACTGCGTTCCCCAACACTAATCATATTCATCACTACTACAGGATGCTGTAACGCGACACTACGATGAGAGACCCTATGACAAAACTGTGTGCGATGCATTAATCACAAACGGGCATGTAAAAAAAACCTTCAAAAAGGTGTGATACGTCTCCAACATATCTATAATTTTTGATTGTTTCATGCTATTATATTATCTATTTTGGATGTTTAATGGGCTTTAATATGCTCTTTTATATTATTTTTGGGACTAGCCTATTAATCGGAGGCCGAGTGCCAGTTTCTGTTTTTTTGCCTATTTCAGTGTTTCGCACAAAAGGAATACCAAACGGAATCCAAACGGAATGAAAACTTCGCAATGATCTTTCTTGGACCGAAAGCAAACCAGGAGACTTGGAGTGGAAGTCTGGAACTCCGTGAGGCGGCCACGAGGCAGGAGGGCGCGCCCCCCACCCTCGTGGGCCCCACAGAGCTCCACCGACGTACTTCTTTCGCCTATATATACCCTTATACCCTAGAAATATCAGGGGGAGCCACGAAACCACTTTTCCACCGCCGCAACCTTCTGTACCCATGAGATCCCATCTTGGGGCCTTTTCCAGCGATCTGTCGGAGGGGGAATCGATCACGGAGGGCTTCTACAGCAACACCATAGCCTCTCTGATGAAGCGTGAGTAGTTTACCACAGACCTTCGGCTCCATAGTTATTAGCTAGATGGCTTCTTCTCTCTCTTTGATCTTCAATACAAAGTTCTCCTCGATGTTCTTGGAGATCTATTCGATGTAATAATCTTTTGTGGTGTGTTTGCCGAGATCCGATGAATTGTGGGTTTATGAACTTGATTATATATGAATATTATTTGGTTCTTCTCTAAATTTTTATATGCATGATTTAATATCTTTGCAAGTCTCTTCAAATTATCAGTTTAGTTTGGCCTAATAGATTGATCTTTCTTGCAATGGGAGAAGTGCTTAGCTTTGGGTTCAATCTTGCGGTGTCCTTTCCTAGTGATAGTAGGGGCAGCAAGGCACGTATTGTATTGTTGCCATCGAGGATAAAAAAATAGGGTTTATGTCATATTTCTTGAGTTTATCCCTCTACATCATGTCATCTTGCTTAATGTGTTACTCTATTCTTATCAACTTAATACTCTAGATGCATGCTGGATAGCAGTCGATCTATGGAGTAATAGTAGTAGATGCAGAATCGTTTCTATCTACTTGACACGAACGTGATGCCTATATTCACGATCATTGCCTTAGATGTCTTCATAACTATGCACTTTTCTATCAATTGCTCGGCAGTAATTTTTTCACCCACCGTAATACATGCTATCATGAGAGAAGCCACTAGTGAAACTAATGGCCCCCGGGTCTCTTTCTTATTATATTGCATCTCTTTTATTATCGCATCTCGTTTACTATTTTGCAATCTTTACTTTCCAATCTATACAACAAAATACCAAAAATATTTATCTTACTATCTCTATCAGATCTCACTTTCGCAAGTGACCGTGAAGGGATTGACAACCCCTTTATCACGTTGGTTGCGAGGTTCTTGATTGTTTGTGCAGGTACTAGGTGACTTGTGTGTTGTCTCCTACTAGATTGATACCTTGGTTCTCGAAAACTGAGGGAAATACTTACGCTACTTTGCCGCATAACCCTTTCCTCTTCAAGGGAAAACCAACGCATGCTCAAGAGGGAGCAAGAAGGATTTCTGGCGCTGTTGCCGGGGAGATCTACGCCAAGTCAAGACATACCAAGTACCTATCATAAACTCTTCTCCCTCGCATTACATTATTTGCCATTTGCCCCTCGTTTTCCTCTCCCCCACTTCTAAAACAATTTTCTAAAACCTTTGCCTTTTATTCGCCCCTCTTCCATTCTTCTCTTTTCGCTTGCCTCTTGTGTGTTCGTTCTTAGTGCAGTTTGTTGCCATCATGTCTGAAACTTGGGAGGTTATCATTGGAAAGGATAGTAGTAATGATGAGGGAAACCTTGATGCTTTTAATAATCCGCACGAAGAACCTACTATTTTACACACTAAAAAGTTTCGGATTCGTAGTGGTAATATTAATGGAAAAGGAGTTATTCAAGATTTCTTTACTTGCCGGTGCTTTGCCCACTATGGGCGGGTCTATTATTCATAAAACTAGTAGTCTTGCGGATGCTATATCTTTGCTCATGGTTGAACTTGAAAGACAATTTATCCACATGCATCCTTGCATACAAAGGTTTTTTCCAGAATTTTCCAATATTGAGCATTCTTCTGTTAAGCGAGCAGCTACCATCGTTTTAGCTCATGAGTTCAGATTTATAATAAAAGAGGCCAACGAAATTCTTGCACATTATAGGGTGGATGCCGGTCGTCCCCCCATAGAAGCAATCCTTTTTTATCAAGAAGACATAATGCATTTACGATCTTTAGATCATGTTGCTTTTAATGAAAACCTTAGAAAAAAGGTTCCCACCGATGTTCTAGTTGATAGGATTTCTGAACTTAATGCTAATTTTGCTATCCAGAACAATGGTTTAGGTTTTTCTCTTGAATAAAGGCTCATGACTTTTTGCCAAAAGAATGCTTATAATGATGAATTGGTTGTGCAATATGAGGGGCCAAAGGAGGAACCAATACCTCCCAAGCTTGATTGTGGGGACTTTTATCCCATTAAATTTAGTCCTTTTGATTACTTTTTCTTGCCACAAATAAAACTTGCTGCTGAACGTAGGGAGTATGAAATGAGTTTTCGTGATCTGCCTTATCATTATCATTATAATACCTAGATCTATTATTGCTTTTATGCCTAGATAGGGGCGTTAAACGACTGCGCTTGTTGAGAGGCAACCCAATTTTATTTTTGTTCTTTACATTTTGTTCATGTTTATTAATAAATAATTTATCTAGCATATGTTATGATTGTGTTTTTTATGTTTTAATTAGTTTTTATGCCAAGTAAAGCCTTTAGGATCTTCTTGGGTGATTGTTGTTTGAACTTGCTGATAAAAATAGAAAGTTTGCACTCACGAAAATAATTTTCACTTTTTACCAGAGAGCGATAAAATACCAATTCCAACTGCAGTAGATCAATATACAAATTTCTTAGGTTGTCCTAATTGTTCAGAATTTTTGGAGATCCCTAAGTATTCGAAGTAGTCATATTGCTACAAACTCTTCTATTTTTGATAGATTTTGTTTTTCGCGTGTTGTTTGCTTATTTTGATGAATCTATGAGTAGTATCGGGGGTATGAACCATAGAGAAGTTGGAATATAGTAGGTTTAACACCAATATAAATAAATAATGAGTTAATTACAGTACCTTAAAGTGGTGTATTATTTTCTTATACTAACGGAGCTCACGAGATTTTCTGTTGAGTTTTGTGTTGTGAAGTTTTCAAGTTTTTGGGTAAAGATTTGAAGGATTTTGGAACAAGGAGTGGCAAGAGCCTAAGCTTGGGGATGAACAAGGCATCCCAAGGCAAAATTCAAGGACAACCAAAAGCTTAAGCTTGGGGATGCCCCGGAAGGCATCCCCTCTTTCGTCTTCGTCTATCGGTAACTTTACTTGAGGCTATATTTTTATTCACCACATGATATGTGTTTTCCTTGGAGCGTCTTGTATGATTTGAGTATTTGCTTTTTAGTTTACCACAATCATCCTTGTTGTACACACCTTTTTGTAGATACATGCATGGATCGGAATTTATTAGAATACTCTATGTGCTTCACTTATATCTTTTGAGCTAGATAATTTTGCTCTAGTGCTTCACGTATATCTTTTTAGAGCACGGTGGTGGTTTTATTTGATAGAAATTATTGGTCTCTCATGCTTCACTTATATTATTTTGAGATTCTTTTAGAACAACATGGTAATTTGCTTTGGTTATAAAATTAGTTCTAATATGATGGGCATCGAGGATGGGTATAATAAAAACTTTCATATAAAGTGCGTTGAACAGTAGGAGAAGTTTGATACTTGATGATTATTTTGAGACATGAGGATGGTGATATTAGAGTCATGCTAGTGAATTAATTATGAATTTGAGAAATACTTGTGTTGAGGTTTGCAAGTCCCGTAGCATGCATGTATGGTAACCGTTGTGTAACAAATTTGAAGCATGAGGTATTTCTTTGATTGTCTTCCTTATGAGTGGCGATCGGGGACGAGCGATGGTCTTTTCCTACCAATCTATCCCCCTAGGAGCATGCCCGTAGTGCTTGGTTTTTGATGACTTGTAGATTTTGCAATAAGTATGTGAGTTCTTTATGACTAATGTTGAGTCCATGGATTATACGCACTCTCACCCTTCCACCATTGCTAGCCTCTCTAGTACCGAGCAACTTTCGCCGGTACCATAAACCCACCATTTACCTTCCTCAAAACAGCCACCATACCTACCTATTATGCAATTTCCATAGCCATTCTGAGATATATTGCCATGCAACTTTTCACCATTCAGTCTATTATGACACGATCCATCATTGTCATATTGCCTTGCATGATCATGTAGTTGACATCGTATTTGTGGCAAAGCCACCATTCATATTTTTTTCATACATGTCACTCTTGATTCATTGCACATCTCGGTACACCGCCGGAGGCACGCATATAGAGTCATATTTTTGTTCTAAGTATCGAGTTGTAATCTTTGAGTTGTAAATAAATAGAAGTGTGATGATCATCATTATTAGAGCATTGTCCCATGTGAGGAAATAAAAAAAAGGAGAAAGTCCAAATAAAAAAGAGAAGGCCCAAAAAAGGAAAAAAGGGAAAAGAAAAAAATCGGAGAAAAAGAGAGAAGGGACAATGCTACTATCCTTTTTCCGCACTTGTGCTTCAAAGTAGCACCATGATCTTCATGATAGAGAGTCTCTTATTTTGTCACTTTCATATACTAGTGGGAAATTTTCATTATAGAACTTGACTTGTATATTCCAACGATGGGCTTCCTCAAATGCCCTAGGTCTTCGTGAGCAAGAAAGTTGGATGCACACCCACTTAGTTTATTTTGTCAAGCTTTCATACATTTATAGCTCTAGTGCATCCGTTGCATGGCAATCCCTACTCACTCACATTGAAATCTATTGATGGGAATCTCCATAGCCCATTGATATGCCTAGTTGATGTGAGACCATCTTCCTCCTTTTTTGTCTTCTCTACAACCACCACTCTATTCCACCAATAGTGCTATGTTCATGGCTCACGCTCATGTATTGCATGAACGTTGAAAAGGTTTGAGATTACTAAAGTATGAAACAATTGCTTGGCTTGTCATCGGGGTTGTGCATGATTTGAGTATTTTCTATGACGAAGAGGGAGCATGACCAAACTATATGATTTTGTAGGGATGAACTTTCTTTGGCCATGTTATTTTGAGATGACATAATTACTTTGTTTGTATGCTTGAAGTATTAATATTTTTATGCCAATATTAAACTTTTGTCTTGAATCTTTGAGATCTAAACATTCATGCTAGAATAAACAAAGTTACATTGATAAATAAGTTAGGTAGCATTCCACATCAAAAATTCTGTTTTTATCATTTACCTACTCGGCGACGAGCAGGAATTAAGCTTGGGATGCTTGATACGTCTCCAATGTATATATAATTTGTGATTGTTTCATGCTATTATATTATCTATTTTGGATGTTTAATGGGCTTTAATATGTTCTTTTATATTATTTTTGGGACTAACCTATTAACCGGAGGCCCAGTGCTAGTTTCTGTATTTTTTGCCTATTTCAGTGTTTCGCACAAAAGGAATACCAAACGGAATGAAACCTTTGCGATGATCTTTCTTGGACCGAAAGCAAACCAGGAGACTTGGAGTGGAAGTCTGGAACTCTGTGAGGCGGCCATGAGGTAGGAGGGCGCGCCCCCCACCCTCGTGGGCCCCACGGAGCTCCACCGACATACTTCTTTCGCCTATATATACCCTTATACCCTAGAAACATCGGGGTGAGCAACGAAACCACTTTTCCCCCGCCGCAACCTTTTGTACCCGTGAGATCCCATCTTGGGGCCTTTTCCGGCGATCTGCCAGAGGGGGAATCGATCACAGAGGGCTTCTACATCAACACCATAGCCTCTCTGATGAAGCGTGAGTACTTTACCACAGACCTTCGGGTCCATAGTTATTAGCTAGATGGCTTCTTCTCTCTCTTTGATCTTCAATACAAAGTTCTCCTCGATGTTCTTGGAGATCTATTCGATGTAATACTCTTTTGCGGTGTGTTTGCCGAGATTCAATGAATTGTGGGTTTATGAACTTGATTATCTATGAATATTATTTGGTTCTTCTCTGAATTCTTATATGCATGATTTGGTATCTTTGCAAGTCTCTTCGAATTATTAGTTTAGTCTGGCCTACTAGATTGATCTTTCTTGCAATGGGAAAAGTGCTTAGCTTTGGGTTCAATCTTGCGGTGTCCTTTCCTAGTGACAGTAGGGGCAGCAAGGCACGTATTGTATTGTTGCCATCAAGGATAAAAATATGGGGTTTATGTCATATTGCTTGAGTTTATCCCTCTACATCATGTCATCTTGCTTAATGCGTTACTCTGTTCTTATGAACTTAATACTCTAGATGCATGCTGGATAGCGGTCGATGTGTGGAGTAATAGTAGTAGATGCATAATCATTTTGATCTACTTGACACGGACGTGATGCCTATATTCATGATCATTGCCTTAGATGTCTTCATAATTATGCACTTTTCTACCAATTGCTCGGCGGTAATTTGTTCACCCACCGTAATACATGCTATCATGAGAGAAGCCACTAGTGAAACCTATGGCCCCCGGGTCTCTTTCTTATTATATTGCATCTCTTTTATTATCGCATCTCATTTACTATTTTTCAATCTTTACTTTACAATCTATACAAAAAATACCAAAAATATTTATCTTACTATCTCTATCAGATCTCACTTTCGCAAGTGACCGTGAAGGGATTGACAACCCCTTTATCGCGTTGGTTGCGAGGTTCTTGATTGTTTGTGCAGGTACTAGGTGACTTGTGTGTTGTCTCCTACTGGATTGATACCTTGGTTCTCAAAAACTGAGCGAAATACTTACGCTACTTTGCTGCATCACCCTTTCCTCTTCAAGGGAAAACCAACGCATGCTCAAGAGGTAGCAAGGAGCAAAACGTTTGCGATGAATGATACATCAAAGACGGTTTATATTTTAGTTGCATGTGCGATCCAGGGCACGCGGTTGACTCGTTCGAACTGTTTGCGATGAGGCAGAACAACAGAAATGGGCAGCCAGATCAATGTGTGTGCGATATACGGCATACAGTTTGCTCCGATGAACTATTTTCTATTAGTGAGTGCAACAGAAAAGGTTAGCCAGATCAAGGTGTGTGTGATATAGGGCATACGGTCCACTCGGACAAACTGTTTTCAATTAGCGAACACAACATAAATGGTTCAACTTAACAAGATGTGTGTGATATGTGGCAAATAGCCGACTCAACGGCGAGCAACCACGTGGTCAACCTTCTGCCATCAATAAATTTTGACCTTGTTTCTCGTCACATTATATATTACAACGCAATAAGTAATTGCAAATATGTTCACACCTATCAAACTAATAAGTGTTCACACTTAGCACCGGGCTATAAAAACTACCCACTCGAAAATTACTTCACAGTTCCTCTCCTCATCACCCACAAAATTGGTCTTTCCTATCAAGTCGTTCCGTCATGACCGGTAGGAGGAGTTTAGGGTGGACATATAACCAGGCAGCAAAGGCCAAGACCGCGGAAGCACTAGAGAGGTCCCGCCGCAAAGCCGCAGCGGCAGCAGAGATGTCCCAGCGCGCCGCGGAGCCCTTGAACGAGCTCTCACGGGCACGCGAGGGTTCTCACAAGCGCATTCGCGGAGTCGGCTATCGTGACGAGCCGGCGTTCCTGAAGTCCTGAGCCCGCGGAGACGACATTCTCGCTGGCATCACTATGCAGCAGGAGCTAGTCGACGGCTCGATGAAGCTGCTCAAGATCAGCGATGCCTCAGTTGACAAGGCGACCGACCTTGTAGAGCAACTCATGGGTGACAATGCGAAGCTCCTCAAGGCACTCACCGAGAAGGAGGAGGAGGCCGCCGGCTGGAAGATGCTGCATGAGCAGAGCAGTGCCTCGGGGATGACGCTAACAACGGTCGTCGAGGGACTGATGGGTGACTTGAGGAAGCTCCAGATAGAGCGCGAGCAGGAGGTGGAGGAATCCGTGGCTGCTTTCAAGCAAAGTCATGAGGAATTGAAGAAGGAGCTGGAGGATGTCGTCGCCTGGCGATCCATCGACGAGTAGAGACAATAGTGACCTAGATCATTGTTTGAAATTTCCTTCTTCTCTTGCCCCCGTGTCTTCCAAGCTTTGCCGCATGTGGCATTTTAAATTATCCAGAATATGTAAGACAATTATTATCTGCGCATTGTAAATTTCTCATCGTATTATTCGTTGCCATTTTATTTGTGGTCGTATTATCCATTGCCCTATGTGGCAATTTAAATTAGGGCGGAATACGAGTTGAAAGCATGAACAAAGCAAATGTTCCCATGGGATCACAAGCAAACACCCTCCGTCCAGGTGTAACACCCACGATGCGGCTATATCTCCCACGTGTCGGAGCATGACTTAGAGGCATAACCGCATTGTAGGCATGTCGCAAGAGGAGTAATCTTTACACATCCCATGTACTGAATAAGAAAGAGGTATAGAGTTGGCTTACAATCACCACTTCACACAATAGCAGGTTCAAACAAGCATGGCAAAAGTGCAAAAGATATCAGGTTCATAGACTTAGTGAAAATAACATGTCAGGAATTAACATCAGGAAGCAATGTTTAGAGCAAGATAACAACATGATATAGGAACATATCATGGCAAAGCAAGGCATAGCATGAAACTACTCAAAGCATATAACAAAAGTCCCTTACTGACCATAAGCCAAAAGGGATCAGAAAATACAATGGCAACCATGTAAACATAGCAAGTTTCGTTAACAGATTCAGACTTAGCAGAAAACTGGACATGGCAAAAACAGAGTTACGTAGGCATGTTTGCGAGCTCGATGCACTCACCAAAAGGCATTGCATGACAAACTAAGCATACACCCAGCAAGAAGACATGATCCAGAAGCTAACCATGGCAAGAACCAACTCATAGCATGCATGGATCAACTACAACAACCTTGGCAAAATTGATTAACACGTAAACAATCTGCCAGGAACATTTTATAGCAAAAGTAGAGCAAGATTGTGTCATTCTAGGGTACTCCATAATTGCGAACAAAGACATGGATGGATAGAACATAACAATATCTCAAAATCATCCTTATTGAACATGCTCAAAAGAGGAATGGATCACTCTGTAACAACATGAATACATGGCATAAAAAATAACATCAGGGAAATGACTTAGAAGAATTCTAAGTCCCTGAAATCAGCAACATCACGAGAGCTACTTTGCATGCTTGTGCTAGTCACCACAATGATCACAAAAATACATGGCATACACCCCTGTAAAGATGGCATGACATAGCCCAAAACACATGTAGGGCTCAAGTTCATAGGAGGCACACATTAATCATGGCAAAAATGACAAATGTCCATAATCTGTTAAGAAACAAAAACTAACATTACATAGCACTCTTGCAACAACATTTAGGGCATCAAGATGAACTCAAACAAGCATGGTGCAATGGAATGAAATGAAGATCACATCCAGACGAACAATTTGATATATCATGCGCGCAAAACGGAGCTACGGATGATGAGATATGACATGATGAAATGTGCTAGAAAATAATGCAGACTTAGGGGGAAAACGAGGTTAACCCCTAGGGTTTCTTCTCAGATCCAGATCCAGCGCACACGCGAACCGAGGATGGTCGGGGAGTTCGCCGGAGTTGCTCGAGGTGGCCGGAGAAGGTGGGGCCCGGGCCGGATCTCGCCGGATCCGGCCGGATCTGGTGTGGGACGCCGCAGAGAGGCACCGGTGGGCGCGCGCGGGCGAGCGCCAGCGGGCGGCGGGGGCGTGCCGCAACGGCCGGCGGGGAGGCGAGGCAAGACGCGTGGCGGTGGCGCCCTGCCACGGAGGCGGCCGGCCGGACTTGCGCGGGCGCACGCAGAAGGAGTGGCGATGTGGGCGAGGCGCCACGTGGCAGTCTCTGATTGGACATGGGCACTGGCGGACGCGTCCGGCCGGCGGCGGACGTGTCCGGCGGCGCGGAGGAGCGGGCTAGGGTTTGGACTGCGCGAAAAATCCGGGGGGAGACACATATTTATAGGTAGAGGGAGCTAGGAGAGTCCAAATGAGGTGCGGTTTTCGGCCACGCGATCGTGATTGAACGACCGAGAGGATGGAGGGGGTTTAGGTGGGTTTTGGGCCACTTTGGAGGGGTGTTGGGCTGCAACACACACGAGGCCTTTACGGTTCCTCGGTTAACCGTTGGAGTATCAAACGAACTCCAAATGGCACGAAACTTGACAGGTGGTCTACCGGTAGTGAACCAAGGCCGCTTGGCAAGTCTCGGTCCAATCCGAGAACGTTTAACACCCGCACCCGAAAAGAGGCAAAAGGGGACACCGAAGGACGTAGGAGGGCCGGAATGCAAAACAGACAACGGGGAAAATGCTCGGATGCATGAGACGAACACGTATGCAAATGCGATGCACATGATGACATGATATGAGATGCATGACAAGGACAAAAGCAAAATGAAGACAAAACGCAACCATGAGGGAATATCATAACTTAGTGCCGAAAATGGCAAGAGTTGGAATACAAATATGGCAAGTTACATACGGGGCGTTACAACAGGTGCTTTAATTAACCCATTAATGGAGAAGTTGTGAACGAGGCGGGCGTCGGCTGGTGCATAGAGGTCAAAGAGCTTGCTTCCCGGTGAGCATGTGTGGCCTTGCTGCTCGCCCATATCCCATCGAGCCTGCGACTGTGAGGTGGACAGGATGCACGCGTCCCGTCGAGCCTGCGCGACGGACTGCTCGCACGCGTCCCATCGATCCTACACGACGGACTTATCGCGCTCGTCCCGTCTAATCAAACAGTTGCACGCACGCCACCGAGTATGGTTAAATTTCAACATGGTTAATATAATACAACCATTTGCGATATTAACGTATTAGCTTTTTGTTTCAAAAAGAACTTCGTTGGCTACTAATGTGTGCGCCTCTTCTCAAACTGGACAATTTTTTACCACGGCATATATGTGCCATGTCATGAAACCATGCCAAGTTTCATGTTTTTGGGTGAGTTTTTGATTTACTGGGATTTAAAAACTGAGATTCTCAATGCTTCAGGATGACGACAAGTTTGTAATTCATTCCCGTTCCTTAAATGAGACCTAAACATGCACCCAATGACACATGTACGATTTCCCACCCATTTTGCTTCACTGGAGCAAGTGCTTGTAGTTCAAATTTGAATTATGGACTACATTAAATGCGTAGAAAAACTTAGTAATTAGTAATATATATACAATGGCCAAACGAACCCTGAACAGTTTCAAATTTCAGCCCGACACTCCTGTTATTTTATGTTGCCTGTAGAAAACAAAGTTCAAGGCGAGAAGAGGCAACGATTATCGTTTCGCCCACAAGAGGGGCATGTTTCCCTACCAGAACCACAAGGGTTGCGACAGGCTCCGGTTTGTAAGAGGCTTGTAATATAGCTTCGCCCAAATTGGACAATTATATGTACCATGTAGTGACACCATGCCAAGTTTCATGATTTCCTGGTGAGTTTTGGATTTACAGATATTTAAAACCGAGATTCGCAATGTTTATGGCCAAGCCAGGACAGTGAGATGGTTGAATTCGTTCCATGGGACCTAAACATGCACCCCAAGGAAATATGTATGTTTTTTCTAGCCATTTTGGTGCACTGGAGCATGTCTTTGTAGTTCGGATTTGAATTATGGACATTAAATGCCTAGAAAACTCAATTAATGAATAAAAAAGGCCAAACGAACCCTGAATAATTGCAAAGTTCAGCATGAATCTCCCATTGTTCCGTGTCGTGTGTAGAAGAAAGTATGAGGCTAGAAGTGGGAGTGATTATCGTTTGGCCCACAAGGGGACACGTTTCCCTATTAAAACCACAAGGGTTCTTGAGACAGGCTCCGGTTTGTAAGAGGTTTGTAATAAAGCTTGGCCCAAATTGGCAATGTTTTTACCATGACATATATGTGCCATGACGTGACACCATGCCACCTTTGATGACTTTTTGTTAAGTTTTGGATTTATGGGGACTTAAAAACCGAGATTCGAAATGTTTGAGGACGAGCCAGGACACCGGTACAGTTGTAATCCGTTCCCATTCCTGGCATGGGACCTAAACATGCACCCAAGGACACATGTATAATTTTTCTAGCCATTTTGGTGAACTGGAGCATGTATTTGTAGTTCAGATTTGAATTATGGACATTAAATGCCTAGGAAACTCAATTAGTGTATAAAAAGGCCAAACGAACCCTGAATAAGTTTAAATTTCAGCACGAATATCATGTCGTTCCATGTTGCCCGTGGAAGAAAATACAAAGCGAAAAGAGGCAGTGATTACGTTTTGCCCACAAAGGGAACACGTTTCCCTATTGTGCGGGAACAGGCTCACCAACGATACATTTGGCGCCTCTTTGATCCCATGCGTGGTCAAACAAAACATGTGTGGGGTGCTCAAGCGTGCACTTGAATCCTCCTTTATGAATGATGTGACAAGACATGATGATTACAGGCCAGTCGGCCCCCATTTATTACAGCAGCCATTTAACCCTTGTGCCTCTTCAACCTTTTGATCGCACCCCAGTATTGCAAGAAGCACACCCACCATGAAAAATTCTTAGAGGGTATCCTGGGCGGCTCCCATGGCGCTCCGAGCGGCTGATGATGATGAGCAGATGTTCACCATGCATGTCGTGGTGGACACCCACAGAAGGTTCACGGATCTCCCGGTGGTGTACACCAACAACCCGGTCTGGGTGGAGCACTCCATCCACATCATGGAGATGTTGCTTGCTGAGAAGAAGTACAAGGTGGTCAGGTTCGACCTCGAGTACACCCCCGCTCGTGTCGGGTCTCGTCCCAAGGTCGCCGTCGCCCAGATGTGCGTGCACAATCACTTCCTCGTCTACCACTACTGCCTGGCCACAAGGCCTTGCGAGTGTTTTGCCAGGTTTGTCGATAGCCCCCACTACATGTTCGCTGCGATGGACATCACTGTCGGTGTCAAAACCGGCGGATCTCGGGTAGGGGGTCCCGAACTGTGCGTCTAAGGCTGATGGTAACAGGAGGCGGGGGACACAATGTTTACCCAGGTTCGGGCCCTCTTGATGGAGGTAATACCCTACTTCCTGCTTGATTGATCTTGATGATATGAGTATTACAAGAGTTGGTCTACCACGAGATCGTAGAGGCTAAACCCTAGAAGCTAGCCTATGATTATGATTGTTGTTGTCCTACGGACTAAACCCTCCGGTTTATATAGACACCGGAGGGGGCTAGGGTTACACATAGTCGGTTACAGAGAAGGAGATCTACATATCTGAATCACCAAGCTTGCCTTCCACGCAAAGGAGAGTCCCACCCGGACACGGGACGAAGCCTTCAACCTTGTATCTTCATAGTCCAACAGTCCAGCCAAAGTATATAGTCTGGTGATACGTCTCCGTCGTATCTATAATTTTTGATTGTTCCATGCCAATATTATTGAACTTTTATATACTTTTGGCAACTTTTTATACTATTTTTGGGACTAACATATTGATCCAGTGCCCACTGCCAGTTCCTGTTTGTTGCATATTTTTTGTTTTGTAGAATATCCATATCAAACGGAGTCCAAACGGGATAAAAATTGAGGGAGATTTTTTTGGAATATATATGATTTTTGGGAAGAACAATCCATGCGAGACGGTGCCCGAAGTGGCCACGAGGCAGGGGGCGCGCCTGCCCCCCTCGGCGCGCCCCTGACCCTCGTGGGCCACCCGTAAGGCGGTTGATGCCCTTGTTTTGCCGCAAGAAAGCTAATATCTGGATAGAGATCGTATTAAAATTTCAGCCCAATCGGAGTTACGGATCTCCGGGAATATAAGAAACGGTGAAAGGGAAGAATCTGGGAACGCAGAAACAGAGAGAGACAGAGAGACAGATCCAATCTCGGAGGGGCTCTCGCCCCTCCCGTGCCATGGAGGCCATGGACCAGAGGGGAAACCCTTCTCCCATCTAGGGAGGAGGTCAAGGAAGAAGAAGAAGGAGGGGGGCTCTCTCCCCCTCGCTTCCGGTGGCACCAGAGTGCCACCGGGGGCCATCATCATCACCGCGATCTACACCAACACCTCCGCCATCTTCACCAACATCTCCATCACCTTCCCCCTCTATCTACAGCGGTCCACTCTCCCAGAACCCGCTGTACTCTCTACTTGAACATGGTACTTTATGCTTCATATTATTATCCAATGATGTGTTGCCATCCTATGATGTCTGAGTAGATTTTCGTTGTCCTATCGGTGGTTGATGAATTGCTATGATTGATTTAATTTTCTTTTGGTTATGTTGCTGTCCTTTGGTGCCCATCATATGATTGCGCGCGTGGTTCACACCCTAGGGTTAGTTGTATGTTGATAGGACTATGTATTGCAGGGCAAGAGTGACAGAAGCTTCAACCTAGCATAGAAATTGATGCATACGGGATTGAAGGGGGACCAATATATCTTAATGCTATGGTTGGGTTTTACCTTAATGAACATTAGTAGTTGCGGATGCTTGCTAATAGTTCCAATCATAAGTGCATAGAATTCCAAGTCAGGGATGACATGCTAGCAGTGGCCTCTCCCACATAATACTTGCTATCGGTCTAGTAAAGTAGTCAATTGCTTAGGGGCAATTTCGCAACTCCTACCACCACTTTTCCACAGTCGCTATATTTACTTTATTGCTTCTTTATCTAAACAGCCCCTACTTTTTATTTACGTACTCTTTATTATCTTGCAAACCTATCCAACAACACCTACAAAGTACTCTAGTTTCATACTTGTTCTAGGTAAAGCGAACGTCAAGCGTGCGTAGAGTTGTATCGGTGGTCGATAGAACTTGAGGGAATATTTATTCTGCATTTAGCTCCTCGTTGGGTTCAACACTATTACTTATCGAAAACTGTTGCGATCCCCTATACTTGTGGGTTATCATCCGGCTGTCCGAGGACCCCCTAATCCAGGACTCCCTCAGTAGCCCCTGGACCAGGCTTCAATGACGATGAGTCCGGCGCGCATATTGTCTTCGGCATTGCAAGGCAGGTTCCTTCTCCGGATACTCCATAGAAGATTTGAACACAAGGATTGTGTCCGGCTCTGTAAAACAAATTCCATATACCACCATAGAGAGTATAATATTCCACAAATCTAATCTGCTGACAACTTTTCATAACGTGACATCCTGCCGTGGTCCGGTCATTACGAACCATTTTTCCTAGCCTGCCACTTCACGTGTTGCGAGGCGGTTTTATTGGCACGTCTTGTCAAAGCAGAGATTGTGTTCCCCTTATCATGGGATTCTCATCAATACGGGTGTGGGTAACCCAATCATGCTTGTTAGTATGACTCCTCAATTTTAGTCAAGTTCCAAACGGCCACGCGGAGGACGCTTGGTATTCACCCTCTTTATAAAGGGGCCAAGGCCTGTCCTTTTCTTCTCGCGCTCGATCCTTCCCTTCCCCCACCTCAAGTTCCAACACCCAAGGCTCAGGCTAAGCGCTTCGGACCTTCAACCATGTCCGGATCCAACCTTCAAGGTCGGTGGATGGCCTCCTCTGTCACAGAGGAGGACATCAAGAAGCTAAGGGAAGCCAGGTATCTGACCGCCAAAATCTCGCACAGGCTGCCTGCTCAAGGGCAGGTCATCCCCACTCCCGAACCCAACGAGAGTGCTGTATTTGTTTCCCACTTCCTCCGAGGGCTAGGCTTTAGTCTTGATCTCTTTGTTAGAGGGCTTATGTTCTATTACGGGCTCGATTTCCATGATCTAGCTCCAGATTCCATCCTTCACATCTCATCGTTTATCGTCATGTGTGAGGCCTTCCTCTGCATCACCCCACACTTCAGTTTATAGCTCAAGACCTTCAATGTGAAGCCGAAGACGATCGATGGGTGACACGCAGAATGCGGAGGTGCCATAATAAGCAAAGGCGCCGATGCTCTATGGCCAAAGGGTTCCTTCCCGGAGGTGTCCAACTTATGGCGGTGGGAGTGGTTTTACATCATAGCTCCTCGAGGTACAAAGTGGGCAGCTGCCCCCGCCTTCCGCTCGGGCCCCCCGCCGCAACTGGTGTCATGGGTTAACAAGGGGCTGGACTGGGGGCCAGTTAATGACGTGCTGACATTGCAAAGTCGCATCCGAGATCTCCTCAAGAGGGATGTCAGTCTTGTCAAGGTAATGCAAGTTATGCTAGTTCATCGGGTCCTGCCA
Source organism: Triticum urartu (assembly GCF_003073215.2). Lineage (NCBI taxonomy): Eukaryota > Viridiplantae > Streptophyta > Magnoliopsida > Poales > Poaceae > Triticum > Triticum urartu. Next base: position 512,715,563 of record NC_053025.1, on the reverse strand, counting down.
TGCCAACGTCGATCTCTCCGTATGTGGGAGTTCAACCCAGAAGGACCACGAACTATTCAGCAATTCTTCGGCGTGACGCTCGAAGAGATGTATGGATTGTTCTTCGGATCACGAATAAAGTGTCCGGACACCACCGAGGATGCGGGTCTCCACTGCAACCGTTTAGATACCCACGTAAGTAATTCTGCGGCCGAACATGCTGTCTTTTTATTTGTCATAACATCATTCTGAAAAAATCGCTCTCGGCCAGGACTGGATAAGAAAGGCGAAGAGGATCAGGTGTTCGGCCCCCCTTCCCGAAGGCTCACAGGATCCTGTACTAGCCAGGATGCTTGAGCACGCACCTTATCAAGTGCCATCAGGGGAAGATAAAGGGAGGAATAAAGAAGCAGAAAGTGGGCTTCACACATTACTCATCCAAACCGGGGGAATTAGTGTCTCTGCGAAGGAGGATAATCGGGGAGAAGAATCTAGAATCCCCTCTCCCCAAGGAAGGAAAAGGACCGCCTCTGAAGACTTGGAAACGAAGGTTTCCAAACGAGGGAAGAAACCTTCGCCAGGGGGCCCTGCCCCGGAGGGCGTCCTTACCGCACAGTGCCCGCAAGGGGGCCAGCCCTCCACCGAGCTGTAAGTGAGCAAGAGTACTTTGGTAAATATATCCTGCTTTATCTCTTAACACGGGCAATAACCGAGACATATATCTTGCAGTCCGGCTCGTAGCCCTTCTTGACAGAGTTCGTCTTCAGGGATCTTCTTACAGAGATGATGGAGAGCGAAACGCCTCCACCTGTCTCCCCGCCTCCTGGGGCGGACGACCCTGAGGTGTCATCACGGAGGATTTCTCCTAATCCGCCAAGGCCAGAAGGTAACCCTTCGGCCACCCGAAGTCTGGAGTATTCGGCTCCTAAGGAGAGCAAAAGAAAGAGTCTGGGACTGTCCGGTGCACAACCGGACGCACTGATGGGTCTTTTGGAGAAAGCAGCTATCTCAGAGGCGCATCGTACTTTAATGGGTACGGTGGTTGAGAGGATTTCATCCGCCAAAAGTGGGTTTCATGAAGCTTTTACGAGCCTGCTAAGAGGCTTTGAGGTACGCAAAGTAATATATAAATTTTTTGACGGTACCGCACACGCTAGGTGTGCTCTATACAGATAGTAGCCCCTGAGACTCTGGTTGCTGTCCAGAGGCACCAGACAGAGGATCGTAGTCCCAGGTAATGATCACGCTACTTTTCATGTGCAGGCGGCTGAGGGTCCGGTGGCTGGCCGGACTGCTGAGTTTGCCGGACTGAGGCGGCAACTTGACGCGGCAGATGCCGACATTGCGCTTGTGAACAAGCGGCTTGACGAGGCACAGGGTGTGTATTTTCGGGTGGTCAACAAATATTAAGAGGAGCATGATGCTAGTATCTATAATATGCTGTGACTATAGATGGAGCTGCCACCGTGGAGACCCTTCGGGCGGAACTTGCCCGAGCCAAGGAACAAGCCAGGAGAAGTGATGCGGCCTCCCTAAAGGCGGCCGAAGACTTAAGAGCCGAACAGGCTGCTCATCGCCAGAGCGAAGATAAAATAGCCAAGATGGCTGTTGAGCTGAAAGATGCCGCCGGCCGATATGCGATTCTTGAAAAGGAAAGCCAAGAGAAAGCGGTTGACCTGAAGAAAGCCGTGGAAGCAGCCAAGGAAACCCACTCTAAAATCAGAGCGGCGAAGGAGGAGCTCCGTCAAGCCGGAGATATCACGGCTGGGAAGCCCTTTTTGTTGCGGACGAAGTTCGGAGATTCGAAGTATGCCCCTATGGATCAATTATGGAGTGTTGTAGACGCATACTTGGACTTGGCAATGAGTGTTGCTGATGCGAATGAGTTTTTCAAAGATCAGAAAGATCATGAAGTGGAGAGATTGTTGTGGTCGTAGTTCAGTGCTCCAACGCGTCCGCTGCTGTTAAATGAACAAATGGCCGAGTGGGCCGAGCTCCATAGGTTGTCCAGACTTGCCATGAGGTATGTTGTGGATCATCTTTGGCTGAACGGACCAAGGCAGAATAGTTATTTTGGTTTAGTGCAATGATTCCTTGGTGATGTGCCGCATATCGACGCTGTAAAGAGGTCGGCGTGCATAGAGGGTGTGCGGACGGCTCTTGCCCGTGTTAAGACATGTTGGGCAGAGATGGAGGCCACCGCTATTGCAACCCGGGATCCGACCGTAGGCCAGGTCTCAGCTAAGCACTATTTTGAAGAAGTCCTAGAAGGCGCTCGTTTAATAGAGGCGCGGTCCTCGAAGAGTATCATGTTCGAGTGACATGTATCCCAATTGTAAAAACAATGCTATTTGGATTATAAAGGATGTGTTTATACTTTTGCCTGAAAGTATTATAATGCCTCATGTGCGGCCGTTTATGTATCTATATAACCTGAAAGTTTGCAGTCGTCGGCTTCAGCCCCCACGCACATAATGCGGGGGTGTTCAAAAAAGCGCGTATTCACACTTGACCCAACGTCTTGGTCCATTAAGGAGATGATAGCATGGCGAACAAGGCAATCGGACTATATAGCTTTAACACTTTCACTTAGCCATAGGAGTTTGATGGTGGGGCTACTATATAGCCCTTGGTACTTCCGCACTTATCCGAATACAGTGCGCGTACATACATGACCGGGAAACCGGTCCTTCGTTAATGCGGAGGAATCGCGAAGGGTGGAGGGCGCGCCCTACCCCCCTGGACGTGCCCCATGTCCTTGTGGGCCCCTGCCAGGCCCCCGATGCCCATCTTCTGCTAGATGGTGTGTTTTGACCTGGAAAAAATGGAAGGAAGTTTTCGGGATGAAGCGTCGCCGTCTCGAGGCGGAACTTGGGCAGAACCAATCTAGGGCTCCAGCGGAGTTGTTCTGCTGGGGAAACTTCCCTCCGGGAGGGGGAAATCGAAGCCATCGTCATCACCAACGATCCTCTCATCGAGAGGGGATCAATCTCCATCAACATCTTCACCAACATCGTCTTCTCTCAAACCCTAGTTCATCTATTGTATACGATCTTGGTCTCAAAACGTCAGATTGGTACCTGTGGGTTGCTAGTAGTGGTGATTACTCCTTGTAGTTGATGTTGGGGAACGTAGCAGAATTTTAAAATTTTCTACGCATCACCAAGATCAATCTATGGAGTCATCTAGCAACAAGGGAGAGGGGAGTGCATCTACATACCCCTGTAGATCGCGCACGGAAGCGTTCAAGAGAACGGGGTTGATGGAGTCGTACTCGTCGTGATCCAAATCACCGATGACCTAGCGCCGAACGGACGGCACCTCCGTGTTCAACACACGTACGGTTGGGAAGATGTCTCCTCCAACTTGATCCAGCAAGGGGGAAGGAGAGGTTGATGAAGATCCAGCAGCACGACGGCGTGGTGGTGGAAGCAACGGTGATCTCGGCAGGGCTTCGCCAAGCACAGGGAGAAGGAGTGTCACGGGAGGGAGAGGGAGAGGCCAGGGGCTAGGGTCCGGCTGCCCTCCCTCTCCCCCACTATATATAGGGTCCCTAGGGGGTGCTGGCCCTAGGAGATCCAATCTCCAAGGGGGGGCGGCGGCCAAGGGGGTGGCTTGCCCCCCAAGCCAAGTGGGGCGCCCCCCACCCCTAGGGTTTCCAACCCTAGGCGCAGGGGGAGGCCCAAGGGGGGCGCACCAGCCCACTAGGGGCTGGTTCCCCTCCCACTTCAGCCCATGGGGCCCTCCGGGATAGGTGCCCCCACCCAGTGGACCCCCGGGACCCTTCCGGTGGTCCCGGTACAATACCGATTACCCCCGAAACTTTCCCGATGGACGAAACTTGACTTCCTATATATAAATATTCACCTCCGGACCATTCCGGAACTCCTTGTGACGTCCGAGATCTCATCCGGGACTCCGAACAACTTTCGGGTTACTGTATACTAATATCTCAACAACCCTAGCGTCACCGAACCTTAAGTGTGTAGACCCTACGGGTTCGGGAGACACGTAGACATGACCGAGACGACTCTCCGGTCAATAACCAACAGCGGGATCTGGATACCCATGTTGGCTCCCACATGCTCCTCGATGATCTCATCGGATGAACCACGATGTCGAGGATTCAATCAATCCGTATACAATTCCCTTTGTCAATCGGTACGTTACTTGCCCAAGACTCGATCGTCGATATCCCAATACCTCGTTCAATCTTGTTACCGGCAAGTCACTTTACTCGTGCCGTAATGCATGATCCCGTGATCAACCACTTGGTCACATTGAGCTCATTATGATGATGCATCACCGAGTGGGCCCAGAGATACCTCTCCGTCATACGGAGTGACAAATCCCAGTCTCGATTTGTGCCAACCCAACAGACACTTTCGGAGATACCTGTAGTGTAGCTTTATAGTCACCCAGTTACGTTGTGACGTTTGGCACACCCAAAGCACTCCTACGGTATCCGGGAGTTGCACAATCTCATGGTCTAAGGAAATGATACTTGACATTCGGAAAAGCTATAGCAAGCGAACTACATGATCTTTGAGCTATGCTTAGGATTGGGTCTTGTCCATCACATCATTCTCCTAATGATGTGATCCCGTTATCAATGACATCGAATGTCCATAGTCAGGAAACCATGACTATC
>NC_053025.1:512698525-512709933 GCF_003073215.2 Triticum urartu | reverse complement strand
AGCTAGAAAGGCTAGATGGAACGCATGCTTGCCTGACTCGCTGACTCGCTGCTTCCTCCGAGGGCTCTTGCCGATCAGTGATTCTACTCCATGCAAAGCTAGCTAGTGAACTGGTTTGTATGCTGGGATGAGTACTACAGCGTGCTCTTGCTCCTCTATTTATAGGCATGGTAGGGTGTAGGGGATGGAGCTGGATCACTGTAGCTCAAAAATATCAACAGCCTCGGTGTCCCTAGATTTTACAGCTGCTTGTACTTTTACATAACACGTGCCTAGCTGACTCAATAGAGCATTAAATGCTACAGATAAGTGCAAGCTTGAGGTGCAAAATATCTTGTACCACACCTACACGTGGCCCTCCTACCCGAAGGCTCTACCACCATGTTCCTCTAATGCATATCCTTCCACATTAAGGAATTTAGTTGACTACTCTTAGTTAGTACTAACCAATGATTGCCAATGATTGATTTTATCTAATTATGCTGATAATTATTACTCTAGCGTGTGCTAATTTCTGTTAATTATCAAATACCAAAACCTTATTATTTCTAATAAACACGGGCATTACAGGTTCATTGTACCATGGGGTAAATGTGACACTGAGCAGGATAGTGGGTAGTCCCTTCACACAAGAAACAAGTAATCTGCCTAGTTGGGCATTCTTCAACTGGGTGACTTCCTTCACAATTAGGGCATTTATCCTTGTGTTCTTTATGGGTGTGTCCTATTTCTCCACAAATCTTGCATGCACAAGGTTTCTTCATATCCTTTCCATAAGGCTTCAACTTCTGGGACACAAGATGAGATCTTTGTAGAGTCAACTTAAATTCTTTCCAAGTGGTTACTCCTTGCCATCCTTTCATGGTTTGGTACATCCTCCACCAAGTAGCATCACCTCTTTCAAAACACTGAAGAGTATGCTGGGTCATATCATATCCGACTATAGGGTTATTCTTCATGTGATCCTCCATGTTCTGAATCCATCGGTCTGTCTCCAACTGACTCATCGGTCCAGAAAGTACAAGCTCATCTCCATTCATCCTCTATTGGGTCCAAGGGTTTGGGGTGAGATAAGAGAGATAGAGAGGGATACACACAATGCAAACAACAGTTTTGAAAAGACAGGTTTTATTTGTGGTTGTCGGGAAAAACATCAAACAAATGACAGCTCACAAATGTCGCATCTAACGTAGGTATATAACTGGGGTTTGGTCTTCTAAAGGTCAATAAATCTTCAACGTCTCCAAACTCTTCAAGTCTTGTTCATGTCTCTCATGGCTTCTTCTGATCATGCTTGTCAAGTTCCTCTGCCAGATTTTTGTTGACGTGAAGTCTCTAGTGACATCCTTTAATATTTCTGGAGTTGCATTCCAAACTTCTGGGTTTCAACACCCTTTGCATGAGCCATGGTCCTACTGTCCTTTAGTTCCTGACAAATCTCCGGTATCTCGAGGTTTTGTTCCTCCAATTTGGCTACTTCAGCTTCTGGGTCCTAAGTTCTTCGCGAATGGCCTCCTTGTCAAATATGACTTCCTACAAGTCCATCTTAAACTTCTTGATGTATTACTCCAGATCCTGGTGATACACCGGCCTAGGTTAAAACTTCATCTTTTGCTGATAGGTGCTCCATCAGCCTTCTTCCATCCAATCCATCCTGAAGAAATGCATCCTTAACTCAGCACGGTGACAATAGTATCAGCGGGCGATGACATCATGGATAACCGTGTTTCTGCCCTTGATATTGCCAGGAGCTATCTTCCATAGTTGATATCTCCTGCCTTAGGGTTTTCTTGTCAAAACCTTGAGTTCTCATGCTCCATGTTCCGGTCTTTCTCCGATACACCTTAATCTCGGGTATTGACAACTTCAATAGTCTGCCAAGTTCCATAAGGATAGCTTTCCTAGGTCATACAAATCTAGAAATTCAACAAAGCCTTCAAATTCTCCTAGTCTTCGGAGTCTTCAATCGTTGTGGTTTCCATTATTATAATACATGGTAAAATCCTCTTCATTCCAAAGTGGTCTTAGTTGTCCGATATCTTGTACTTCTTGAAGTGGTCTCATCAGCCGAATCTTCGTGTGGTCAAAAAGGGGAAAGGGTATTTGGTCTCACTAAAAGGGAATATTTGAATAAGCTCAGAAGAGAAGAGAGGTAAAAGATCTTTTGAAAATGAAATTGTAGAGAAAATATTTCCTATGGGCTTGCCAATTTCTAGGGTCACGTTCTACAGTCAACATGTGCTCTGATACCATCTTGTAGCGACCCGACCCGAATGGATCAAGTCTCTGTGCTTAAGTGTCATCCCTGGATCGGTATGCTGACACACACAGTACTCGAGGATTTATAACAGAGGTAAATCACATGTAAAAGTAACTTAAATACTATTACCTCAATCCAAATAGCGAAAGTAACAATAAGGTTGTGGATTCCCATCAACACCAACGGCAAAGTTGAGTGTAGAAATCATAACCCTAACGTATCACTTACTCGTCGTAAGATTCCTGCAACATGAGACGTTGCAGCCACAAGGGTCAGTACATTGAATGTACTGGCAAATTCACACCATAGAGAATGATGAACAATGGCTATCACTACATGCATATATGGCTGGTGGAAAAGCTCTATGGTTATATGTTTTTGCGAAAAGCCAATTTTTCCCTACTGCAAAGGAATAAATTTTATTTAACTATCATGTGGTTGTTAAACATTGAGAGTGTAGACACCCTCTCAATCCCAATTAAACATCATCATTAAAACCCAACAAAATTAATTAAGTCACATGATGAGATTCACGTGATAATCCAAGTACTAGATACTCAAGATGTCCATAATCGGGGACACGGCTAATCATGATAAGTTTATACACTCTGCAGAGGTTTGCGCACTTTTCCCCACAAGACTCGATCTCCTCCGTTGGAGTTCTCGCACTACATGGTGTTTGAGAGATGGATGACCGAGACACAGTCTTTCAGAAGCGCTAGCACCTTACGATCAGGTAGACCGTTATACCTACTTTCCCCTACATCTGCTAGTCTACCACTGTAAGAGTTCGCACAACTTAATCAACTATGCTAGAGCCCATAGTAGCTTGTGGCTGCACATGGAAGTTTCTAGTATGAATAATCTCATGATCCCTTCGAGCCTGGATGGCGGTCCAAAATAAAAATAGGCAATCGCTGGAATACCCAGGTGCCTCAATCCACCCAGATGTGTATTTAAGTTGCCACCTTAGATAAACCATTAATTTAACAAACTCACATCTGTCATGGATACACTCACCCAATCCACGTCTACTATTATAGCATGGCAATATAAGCAATTTGGATAAGTAACTCCCAAGGGTTTGAATGTAACAGAGCAATAGGTTCTACCTCATCAACTACTTCCCAACCCACATGTTAAAATCACATCCTAACCATGCAATGTTTGGGGATTAGAACTAATGCATAAAAACTGGGTGATAAAGGGGTATGATCAAAGTGTGAACTTGCCTGCAATGTTGATGAAGATGATTCACACTCAAAACTCTTGATAGTTCTACTCGTCACACTCCGGTCAATCTATCGTAAGCAAGCAATAGTAACCCCACATAAGCAATCACTCAAAGATCGAAGAGAACAAAGAAAACAATTCAAAAAATGTCAAAACCCAACAAATAACTCTTGCAACAATTTCTAACAGTACCAAAATTAGGTGAATTTGGCCTTATCAGAAAGTTTAGGTCAAGAGCTTCGATTTGCAAAAAGAATCAACTCAAACGGAGCTACAGAACTCAAGTTATGATCAAGCGAAGTTTGAATTCAAATCTGGTCTAATTCAAATTTTAAACTTTCAAAAACAAGTTTAAGTTGTTTTACTGGATAGAGGGGATCATAACGAAGACGTGGGCGTTGGTTTCATTGAATTCCGACTAACGAGCAAAAAGTTATGAGCGTTTGAAGAACATGGGCTAAATTGTAAAATAAAACAACTACAACTTGGTCCCTGGCGTAAATAACCAGAAAACGAAAAGACTAAATAACGAACGCTCGTTTATAAGGTCTAAACAGTGGACGTTCGTTGTTTAATAAAACCCTAAAAACAGATCTAGTCTAGGGTTTTTTAAAAAACCGAACCTAAAGAAAAAGGACTGGGGTCGGTTTATACCGGTTCACGGCGGTTCGAAGAAAACCGGCGGTTCGTGGAGCGGATCGGACCGGCGAGCTCCGGCGGGCGGCTCCGGTCGTCGGAGGATACGGCGAGGCGCACGGGGAGAGGCGGCACGGGGCGACGGGTGTGCTGGGGGCGAGGCGGTGACGACATCAGCAGCTAGCAGCGGCGGCGACGATGTGGCGTCGGCGGCGCGGGCAGCAAGCAGTGGCGGGAGGCGGCGGTTGCGGGGAGAGTAGAGAGAGAGGGGCCCGGGGCCGGGCTCCGGTATTTATGGAGGGGCGGAGAGGGCAGCGTGGGGGAGGGGGCAAGGGAGGAGGAGTCCGGGCAGACTCGGTGGCGGTCGCCGGCGTGCGGCAGAGGGACTCCTGGCCGGGGTCGGTGACGAGCGCGGCTAGGCTGGGCCTGGTCAGCTGGGCTGGCCCAGCTCGCCAGGAAGCTTTTTTTTAACAGAGAGAAAAAGAAAGAAAAGAAAATAAAGTAAAATGTTATATAGGCATATAATATACCAAAATTTGCAGAAAAAGATATTCTACAACATGGACATTTTTATACTGCCAAATAAAATCCACACAAAATCAGATAATTCAAAGAGTGCTACTGGTCTAATAAAATCTAATAAAAATCATTATAAAAAATACCAAAATTAATTCATATTTATTTCTCTCAAATTTTCTGATGTAGGGAATCATGTTACCCTATTTTGCGTATATTTTATTTTTGGAGAAAAATAATTTGAATAAAACCCAAATAACTCCAAATTGAAAATAATTTCCAAAAGGGCTTTAAATTTGATCCTTTTAAACTCCCAACTCATATTTCATATATTTTGAAGAAGTCATTTTATCTTCTCTCATGAAAATCATTGAGTTGCTTGAAGTTTATGAATTTGAAATATTTTCAAATGAAATTCAAATATTTTCAACAACCCTTTTCATTTAATTTAAATGGAAGAAGTCATGTCATCTCCTCTAGAGGGTTTTGTGTTGAAAAGCCTTTGAATTCATGGAGATTCATAAAAGCAAAATAAAAGTTTGGAAAAGTCCTTTTATTCCCTCTCATTTAACTTTCAAAAAGTTACCACGTGACACTCGTGGTAAGCAATCCAAACTTGATGAAAAAAATAAGAGTAAGTCGGTATGGTGATCAATCCATCCCGCACCCAAATCATTACCTTGTATACGGTTTAGCGAATCTCGCATTCTAACACTCGGTCATCCTCACAAGCATTGCAGAATTTCTCTTGTCCATGAACTGCGTTCGGAATAATCCATTGATTCTGCAAGCCAAACAAACATCTATCGTTCCTTCACAACTCTCAGGTTTTGCGTTACTCCTATAAAATCGTCGGTGGGTAAGGTCATACTCTCTTCCAGGGTTTTTTCCTTCAACAAGAATGTGCTTGCTCCTTGGTAGGTCCTGGGCGTTTGGGTTATGGCCCATCTCATTACTCATAATCCTTGAACTCATCCTCGGGGCAGCTGGTCGTTATTCCAACATCCAACTTCCAGCTTCCAAGCATACTTAAAATCCATCCAATTGTATTGTCTCCCTTCCTTCTATTTGCACCAAACAAGGACATGATTACTCAGACTCATCATGGAGTTACAACTTCTCCTTATTACCAATATTACCTCCTCTATATCCAATAGTAATTTATCTCTTCATCCTCGTGGGTTATCCCACATACCGAGATAAAAACTTATGAAGTCCATACTCAACTTCGTGGAACATCATTATCCTTTCCAGGGTCAAGCGTTCTCACAGGTTAATATTGGCCATCTCTGCATGGCACTTCTTCAACTGGGAAGCGTGAAACACATCATGAACTCCTGACAGTCCTTCGGGTGACTCCAACTTGTTGGCCACTTCTCCCATACGCTCCAAAACTCGTTATGGTCCTACAAATCTCGGGGCTAATTGTCCCATAACTCCAAATCGTTTAACTCCTCGCAGAGGGGACACACGAAGACATGCTCTGTCTCCAATTTCATAGACTACCTCCTTGAGTTTTTGAGTCTACATAACTCTTCTGCCTGGACTGAGCTACCTTCAGTCTATCTCGAATAAACTTTAACATTCTCTTCTGACTCCTTGATCACATTTGGTCCAAACAACTGACGGTCTCCAACTTCATCCCACACACTCTTGGGGTATCACACATATCGAGACAAAACTCGTATTCATTTTGTCCGAAATCCACTCAGTGGAGTATCCTTATCTTTTCCAGGGGTCAACGGTTCTTACAGGGTACTACCACCCTTAAAATGCACAAATCTTCCATAGACCATATTTCTCATATCCTCAAAATGGCCAAAATTCTTCTTCATAGAGTAAAAACTCATAAAATCCATATTATTACCAACGATGCTAACTTTATTCATTCTCAAATGATTACAATCTCTTGCTTTTTCATTACATGTCTCAACTCAACACCTCAATATAAACGAAAATGTTCTCACTTCTACTACTCCATTTCTTTTGTTGCAAACTCAACTATCTAGCACAAGTTTCCTTCTCCTTGGGGCATTCTTTGGCAAAGTGCCCTGATCCATTACAACTAAAACATATTACTTCTGACAAGTATCGAGGTTTCCTTTTTGGGCAACTGTTGAGGTAGTGCCTTGACTCCTTGCACCTGTAACAGGTGATATGACTCAGGTCCCTTCTGGGCTCCAATCAGTTTCTCTTCCTGGACTTTTCCATTCCAATCAGGGCTTCTATTTCCTGTGGGTCATATTCTACTCCCTCTGTCGGGAATTCTACTAGATCTCCATTCAAACAATTTTGGGAGATGTGTCCTTCTTCTCCACATGAATCGCAAGACTTAGTGCAGGGTTTACCCGGGTCTTCTTTAGGTGTGTCCTCCATCTCTTCCTTCATCACAACTTCTTCTAAAATTTCCATGAGGGCTCCTTTCATTACTTCTTTCTTCTGCTGGATGGTTCTGTCACGCCCCAAGTGGGTGTTAGCTGTGACAATTGCCACATGCTTATAAATCTCAAGTTTATAGGCATGTTAGGCTAGTAAACAAAAAAAATTCCAGTATGCACAAGAGCCAACTTTATTCATTACTAGCTATTACAAAGGTCATGATACATGCAACTTCTTTATTTATTCCCAACCCGTAGAGCTACTCCTACTGTTCATCATTCTCATCAGCACATCCATCATTTGCTACTTCTGCAAAATCAACAACAATAGCAAGAATGAGTATGATCTCATACTCAGCAAGCACACGGGTAAAAACGGAACCTCTCACGGCAAAAGTGACAAAAACAAAGGGGTTAGTTGTATAGAAAGAGTTTGATGGAAGAGAAAGATAATGGATTTAATTTAAAAAAAGAAAGGAAATAACTGGCATCACATATGACTGCAAGCTTCCCAACCCGGGAGTCACAGGGGTGAAATTTCACACTTTTACGCTCTTAAGAGGGGTACTCCGACGTTGACAGTCTCGACTAGAACCACACAGGCGCTAGTAGAGCAGAGCTCTATATTCCCCCAAGAACCAACCACTCGACTTACTAGTGTCGATCGGTCCTACGGATCCATCATCGACACGCTTCCGAACGAGTGTCATTCTTAGCGGAGAACTCAGACAGTCCCATACCTGAACTGTGACCGGTACAATACATTTGCCGTCGTGACACCAAATTTTTATAAAATTTACTAGACAAGGATTAGCAAAAGGAAATACATGCAAGACCAAGATAAATATCTCTAGGCTTTCCACAGAAACAACTATCCATGCATGAGCCATTAATCTATGTGCTCACATGCATGTACCAAGGATTTCTCCACCGTGATCATAAACCAAAAAGTAGTACTGTGGTATGCATGCTAGCTTCAAGAGATGTACAGGGATCAAATCACACGAACAGTGCACATTACAGAGCTTCAGAAGTACTACTGGCAATAGAGCATGGCATGAAAAGTGAGACAAAACAAGGAATAGGATAGCTAGAAAGGCTAGATGGAACGCATGCTTGCCTGACTCGCTGACTCGCTGCTTCCTCCGAGGGCTCTTGCCAATCAGTGATTCTACTCCATGCAAAGCTAGCTAGTGAACTGGTTTGTATGCTGGGATGAGTACTACAGCGTGCTCTTGCTCCTCTATTTATAGGCATGGTAGGGTGTAGGGGATGGAGCTGGATCACTGTAACTCAAAAATATCAACAACCTCGGTGTCCCTAGATTTTACAGCTGCTTGTACTTTTACATAACACGTGCCTAGCTGACTCAATAGAGCATTAAATGCTACAGATAAGTGCAAGCTTGAGGTGCAAAATATCTTGTACCACACCCACACGTGGCCCTCCTACCCGAAGGCTCTACCACCATGTTCCTCTAATGCATATCCTTCCACATTAAGGATTCTAGTTGACTACTCTTAGTTAGTACTAACCAATGATTGCCAATGATTGATTTTATCTAATTATGCTGATAATTATTACTCTAGCGTGTGCTAATTTCTGTTAATTATCAAATACCAAAACCTTATTATTTCTAATAAACACGGGCATTACAGGTTCATTGTACCATGGGGTAAATGTGACACTGAGCAGGATAGTGGGTAGTCCCTTCACACAAGAAACAAGTAATCTGCCTAGTTGGGCATTCTTCAACTGGGTGACTTCCTTCACAATTAGGGCATTTATCCTTGTGTTCTTTATGGGTGTGTCCTATTTCTCCACAAATCTTGCATGCACAAGGTTTCTTCATATCCTTTCCATAAGGCTTCAACTTCTGGGACACAAGATGAGATCTTTGTAGAGTCAACTTAAATTCTTTCCAAGTGGTTACTCCTTGCCATCCTTTCATGGTTTGGTACATCCTCCACCAAGTAGCATCACCTCTTTCAAAACACTGAAGAGTATGCTGGGTCATATCATATCCGACTATAGGGTTATTCTTCATGTGATCCTCCATGTTCTGAATCCATCGGTCTGTCTCCAACTGACTCATCGGTCCAGAAAGTACAAGCTCATCTCCATTCATCCTCTATTGGGTCCAAGGGTTTGGGGTGAGATAAGAGAGATAGAGAGGGATACACACAATGCAAACAACAGTTTTGAAAAGACAGGTTTTATTTGTGGTTGTCGGGAAAAACATCAAACAAATGACAGCTCACAAATGTCGCATCTAACGTAGGTATATAACTGGGGTTTGGTCTTCTAAAGGTCAATAAATCTTCAACGTCTCCAAACTCTTCAAGTCTTGTTCATGTCTCTCATGGCTTCTTCTGATCATGCTTGTCAAGTTCCTCTGCCAGATTTTTGTTGACGTGAAGTCTCTAGTGACATCCTTTAATATTTCTGGAGTTGCATTCCAAACTTCTGGGTTTCAACACCCTTTGCATGAGCCATGGTCCTACTGTCCTTTAGTTCCTGACAAATCTCCGGTATCTCGAGGTTTTGTTCCTCCAATTTGGCTACTTCAGCTTCTGGGTCCTAAGTTCTTCGCGAATGGCCTCCTTGTCAAATATGACTTCCTACAAGTCCATCTTAAACTTCTTGATGTATTACTCCAGATCCTGGTGATACACCGGCCTAGGTTAAAACTTCATCTTTTGCTGATAGGTGCTCCATCAGCCTTCTTCCATCCAATCCATCCTGAAGAAATGCATCCTTAACTCAGCACGGTGACAATAGTATCAGCGGGCGATGACATCATGGATAACCGTGTTTCTGCCCTTGATATTGCCAGGAGCTATCTTCCATAGTTGATATCTCCTGCCTTAGGGTTTTCTTGTCAAAACCTTGAGTTCTCATGCTCCATGTTCCGGTCTTTCTCCGATACACCTTAATCTCGGGTATTGACAACTTCAATAGTCTGCCAAGTTCCATAAGGATAGCTTTCCTAGGTCATACAAATCTAGAAATTCAACAAAGCCTTCAAATTCTCCTAGTCTTCGGAGTCTTCAATCGTTGTGGTTTCCATTATTATAATACATGGTAAAATCCTCTTCATTCCAAAGTGGTCTTAGTTGTCCGATATCTTGTACTTCTTGAAGTGGTCTCATCAGCCGAATCTTCGTGTGGTCAAAAAGGGGAAAGGGTATTTGGTCTCACTAAAAGGGAATATTTGAATAAGCTCAGAAGAGAAGAGAGGTAAAAGATCTTTTGAAAATGAAATTGTAGAGAAAATATTTCCTATGGGCTTGCCAATTTCTAGGGTCACGTTCTACAGTCAACATGTGCTCTGATACCATCTTGTAGCGACCCGACCCGAATGGATCAAGTCTCTGTGCTTAAGTGTCATCCCTGGATCGGTATGCTGACACACACAGTACTCGAGGATTTATAACAGAGGTAAATCACATGTAAAAGTAACTTAAATACTATTACCTCAATCCAAATAGCGAAAGTAACAATAAGGTTGTGGATTCCCATCAACACCAACGGCAAAGTTGAGTGTAGAAATCATAACCCTAACGTATCACTTACTCGTCGTAAGATTCCTGCAACATGAGACGTTGCAGCCACAAGGGTCAGTACATTGAATGTACTGGCAAATTCACACCATAGAGAATGATGAACAATGGCTATCACTACATGCATATATGGCTGGTGGAAAAGCTCTATGGTTATATGTTTTTGCGAAAAGCCAATTTTTCCCTACTGCAAAGGAATAAATTTTATTTAACTATCATGTGGTTGTTAAACATTGAGAGTGTAGACACCCTCTCAATCCCAATTAAACATCATCATTAAAACCCAACAAAATTAATTAAGTCACATGATGAGATTCACGTGATAATCCAAGTACTAGATACTCAAGATGTCCATAATCGGGGACACGGCTAATCATGATAAGTTTATACACTCTGCAGAGGTTTGCGCACTTTTCCCCACAAGACTCGATCTCCTCCGTTGGAGTTCTCGCACTACATGGTGTTTGAGAGATGGATGACCGAGACACAGTCTTTCAGAAGCGCTAGCACCTTACGATCAGGTAGACCGTTATACCTACTTTCCCCTACATCTGCTAGTCTACCACTGTAAGAGTTCGCACAACTTAATCAACTATGCTAGAGCCCATAGTAGCTTGTGGCTGCACATGGAAGTTTCTAGTATGAATAATCTCATGATCCCTTCGAGCCTGGATGGCGGTCCAAAATAAAAATAGGCAATCGCTGGAATACCCAGGTGCCTCAATCCACCCAGATGTGTATTTAAGTTGCCACCTTAGATAAACCATTAATTTAACAAACTCACATCTGTCATGGATACACTCACCCAATCCACGTCTACTA
>NC_053025.1:512582511-512697525 GCF_003073215.2 Triticum urartu | reverse complement strand
CGGAGGGGGAAGGAAGGAGGAGGGAGGAGGGAAGGAAGGAGGAGGGAGGAGGGAAGGAAGGGGGAGGCCGAATCCCTCCCCTTCCTTCCCTCTTCCCTCTTTCCTTCCCATCTAGGTTCGGCCTATATGGGGGGCGCAGCAGCCCATGCTGGCTGCTGCGTTTCCCCTCTTGGCCCATTAGGCCGATATCTTTGCCGGGGTGCCCGGAACCCCTTACTGGTGCCCCGATATGTACCCTATACCCCCGAAACACTTCCGGTGTCCGAAAACCATCGTCCTATATATATCAATATTTACCTCTCAACCATTTTGAGACTCCTCGTCATGTCCGTGATCTCATCCGGGACTCCAAACAACATTCGGTCACCAAATCCTAATGATGTTTGATAGCACACAAGGCATTCCTTCGGTATCTGGGAGTTGCATAATCTCATAGTCGAAGGAATATGTATTTGACATGAAGAAAGCAATAGCAATAAAATTGAACGATCAATATGCTAAGCTAACAGATGGGTCATTTCCATCACATCATTCTCCTAATGATGTGATCACGTTATCAAATGACAACGCATGTCCACGGTTAGGAAACCTTAAGTATCTTTCATCAACGAGCTAGTCAAGTAGAGGCTCACTAGGGACTCAGTGTCTGTCTATGTTTTCACACATGTATTAAGGTTTCAGGTCAATACAAGTCTAGCATGAATAATAAACATTTATCATGAATAAGGAAATATAAAATAACAACTTTATTATTGCCTCTAGGGCATATTTCCTCCAGTCTCCCACTTGCACTAGAGTCAGTAATCTAGTTCACATCGCCATTTGATTAACACCTATAGTTCACATCATCATGTGATTAACACCCATAGTTCACATCGTCATGTGAGCAACATCCAAAAGGTTTACTAGGGTCAGTAATCTAGTTCACATCGCCATGTGATTAATACCCAAAGAGTACTAAGGTGTGATCATGTTTTGCTTGTGAGAGAGGTTTAGTCAATGGGTCTGCCACATTCAGATCCGTATGTATTTTGCAAATTTCTATGGCTACAATGCTCTGCATGGAGCTACTCTAGCTAATTTCTCCCACTTTCAATATGTATCTAGATCGAGACTCAGAGTCATCGGCGTAACTCTTTATGACAAAATCTTTATCACCTCCATAACCGAGAAACATTTCCTTAGTCCTCTTTAGGTAACTAAGGATAATTTTTGACCGTTGTTTAGAGATCTACTCCCAGATCACTATTGTACCCCCTTGCCAAACTCATGGCAAGGCACACAGCAGGTCTGGTACACAGCATGTCATATTTTATAGAACCTATGACTGAGGCATAGGGAATGACTTTCATTCTCTCTATATATTCTGCCGTGGTCAGGTTTTGAGTCTTACTCAACTTCACACCATGTAACACAGGCATGAATCCTTTCTTTGACTGATCCATTTTGAACTCCTTCAAAACTTTTTCAAGGTATGTGCTTTGTGAAAGTCCTATCAAGCGTCTTGATCTATCTCTATAGATCTTGACGCCCAATATATAAGCAGCTTCACCGAGGTCTTTCATTGAAAAATTCCTATTCAAGTATCTATCTAGACATTTTATATCATTTCTGATCAACAATATGTCATCCACATATAATATCAGAAATGCTACAGAGCTCCCACTCACTTTCTTGCAAATACAGGTTTCACCGTAAGTCTGTATAAAACAATATGCTTTGATCACCTTATCAAAGCGTATATTCCAACTCCGAGATGCTTGCACCAGTCCATTGATGGATCGCTGGAGCTTGCACACTTTGTTAGCACCTTTAGGATCGACAAAACCTTCTGGTTGTATCATATAAAACTCTTCTTTAAGAAATCCATTAAGGAATGTAGTTTTGATGCCCATTTGCCAAATTTCATAATTATAAAATGCGGCAATTGCTAACAGGATTCAGACTAACTTTAGCATCACTACGGATGGGAGGGTCTCATCGTAGTCAACCCCTTCAACTTGTCGAAAACCTTTCGCGACAAGTCGAGCTTTGTAGATGGTGACATTACCATCAATGTTTGTCTTCTTCTTGAAGATCCATTTATTCTCAGTGGCTTGCCGATCATCGGGCAAGTCCACCAAAGTCCACACTTTGTTCTCATACATGGATCCTATCTCAGATTTCATGGTCTCAAGCCATTTATCGGTATCTGGGCTCACCATAGCTTCTTAATAGTTCATAGGCTCGTCATGGTCTAGTAACATGACTTCTAGGACAAGATTACCGTACCACTCTGGTGCGGAACATGCTCTGTTCGACCTACGAGGTCCAGTAGTAACTAGATCCAAAGTTTCATGATCATCATCATTAACTTCCTCTCTAGTCGGTGCAGGCATCACGGGAACGGATTTCTCTGACGCGCTACTTTCCAAATTGAGAGAAGGTACAATTACCTCATCAAGTTCTACTTTCCTCCCACTCACTTCTTTTGAGAGAAACTCCTTCTCTAGAAAGGATCCATTCTTAGCAACAAAGATCTTGCCTTCGGATGTGTGATAGATGGTGTACCCAACAGTTTTTTTGGGTATCCTATGAAGAGGTACTTCTCCGATTTGGGTTCGAGCTTATCAGGTTGAAGATTTTTCACATAAGCATCGCAACCCCAAACTTTAAGAAACAATAGCTTAGGTTTATTGCCAAACAACAGTTCATACGGTGTCGTGTCAACAGATTTAGACGGTGCCCTGTTTAAAGTGAATGCAGCTGTCTCCAATGCATAACCCCAAAATGATAGTGGTAAATCGGGATGAGACATCATAGATTGCACCATATCTAATAAAGTACGGTTAATACGTTCGGACACACCATTACGCTGTGGTGTTCAGGTGGCGTCAGTTGTAAAACTATTCCACATTGTTTTAAATGAAGACCAAACTCGTAACTCAAATATTCGCCTCTGCGATCAGATCGTAGAAACTTAATTTTCTTGTTATGATGATTCTCCACTTCACTCTTACATTCTTTGAACTTTTCAAATGTTCCAGACTTGTGTTTCATTAAGTAGATATACCCATATCTGCTCAAACCATTTGTGGAGGTCGGAAAATAACGATACCCGCTGCGAGCCTCAACACTCATCGGACCACATACATCGGTATGTATTGTTTCCAATAAGTCAGTAGCTCGCTCCATTGTTCTGGATAACGGAGTTTTAGTCATATTTCTCATGAGGCATGGTTCGCAAGCATCAAATGATTCATAATCAAGTGATTCCAAAAGCCCATCTACATGGCGTTTCTTCATGCGCTTTACATCAATATGACCTAAACGGCAGTGCCACAAATATGTTGCACTATCATATCAACTTTGCATCTTTTGACATCAATATTATGAATATGTGTATCACCACAATCGAGATTCAATAAGAATAGACGACTCTTCAAGGGTGCATGACCATAAAAGATATTACTCATATAAATAGAACAACAATTATTCTCCGATTTAAATGAATAACCGTCTTGCATCAAACAAGATCCAAATATACTGTTCATGCTCAACGCTGGCACCAAATAACAATTATTCAGGTCTAAAACTAATCCCAAAGGTAGATGTAGAGGTAGCGTGCCGGCACTGATCACATCGACCTTGGAACCATTCCTGACGCAGATCGTCACCTCGTCCTTAGCCAATCTTCATTTAACCCGTAGCCCCTATTTTGAGTTACAAATATGAAAAACTGAACTAGTATCAAATATCCAGGCACTACTATGAGCATTAGTAAGGTACACATCAATAACATGTATATCACATATACCTTTGTTCACTTTGCCATCCTTCTTGTCCACCAAATACTTGGGGAAGTTCCGCTTCCAGTGACCAGTCCCTTTGTAGTAGAAGCACTCAGTTTCAGGATTTGGTCTAGCTTTGGGCTTCTTCATGGGAGCGGCAACTTGTTTGATGTTCTTCTTGAAGTTCCCTTTTCTGTCCCTTGCCCCTTTTTCTTGAAACTAGTGGTTTTTTAACCATCAACACTTGATGCTCTGTCTTGATTTCTACCTTCGTCGATTATAGTTCATCATGAAGTTCTAGTAGCTTGGTGATAGTGACTACAGAACTCTATCAATCACTATCTTATCTGGATGATAACTCCCACTTGATTCAAGCAATTGTAGTACCCAGAAATTCTGAGCACATGCCTACTGGTTGAATTGTTCTCCCCCATCTTGTAGGCAAAGTACTTGTCAAAGGTCTCATACATCTCGACACGGGCATGAGTCTAAAATACCAATTTCATCTCTTGGAACATCTCATATGCTCCGTGGTGTTCAAAACGTTTTTGATGTCCCGGTTCTAAGCCGTAAAGCATGACGCACTAAACTATTAAGTAGTCATCATATCGAGCTTGCCAAACGTTCATAACGTCTGCTTCTGCTCCTGCAATAGGTCTGTCACATAGCGGTGCATCAAGGATATAATTCTTCTGTGTAGCAATGACGATAATCCTTAGAGCACGGAACCAGTCCGCATCATTTCTACTATCACCTTTCAACTTTTCTCTAGGAACATATCAAAAATATATAGGAGCTATATTGCGAGCTATTGATCTACCACATAGATATGCAAATACTATCAGGACTAAGTTCATGATAAATTAAGTTCAATTAATCATATTACTTAAGAACTCCCACTTAGATAGACATCCCTCGAGTCATCTAAATGATTACGTGATCCACATCAACTAAACCATGTCCGATCATCACGTGAGATAGAGTACTCATCAATGGTGAGCATCTCTATGTTGATCATTGTTGGAAATATGCCCTAGAGGCAATAATAAAATGGTTATTATTATATTTCCTTATTCATGATAATTGTCTATTGTTCATGCTATAATTGTATTAACTGGAAACCGTAATACATGTGTGAATACTTAGACCACAACATGTCCTTAGTAAGCCTCTAGTTGACTAGCTCGTTGATCAATAGATGGTTATGGTTTCCTGACCATGGATATTGGATGTCGTTGATAACGGGATACATCATTAGGAGAATGATGTGATGGACGAGACCCAATCCTAAGCATAGCACAAGATTGTGTAGTTCGTTTGCTAGAGCTTTTCTAATGTCAAGTATCATTTCCTTAGACCATGAGATTGTGCAACTCCCGGATACCGTAGGAATGCTTTGGGTGTATCAAACATCACAGCGTAACTAGGTGGCTATAAAGGTGCACTACAAGTATCTCTAAAAGTGTCTGTTGGGTTGGCACGAATTGAGACTGGGATTTGTCACTCCGTATGATGGAGAGGTATCTCTGGGCCCACTCGGTAATGCATCATCATCATGAGCTCAATGTGACTAAGGATTTAGCCACGGGATCATGCGTTACGGAATGAGTAAAGAGACTTTCCGATAATGGGATTGGTATGGGGATACCGATGATCGAATCTCGGGCAAGTAACATACCGATGGACAAAGGGAATTGTATACGGGATTGATTGAATCCCGGACATCGTGGTTCATCCAATGAGATCATCGTGGAACATGTGGGAGCCAATATGGGTATCCAGATCCCGCTATTGGTTATTGGTTGGAGAGGTGTCTCGGTCATGTCTGCATTGTTCCTGGACCCGTAGGGTCTACACACTTAAGGTTTGGTGACGCTAGAGTTGTAATGGGAATAGTATGTGGTTACCAAAGGTTGTTCGGAGTCCCGGATGAGATCCCGGACGTGACGAGGAACTCCGGAATGGTCCGGATATGAAGATCAATATATTGTATGAAGGGTATTGGAGTCCGGAATTGTTCTGGGAGTACCGGGTGACGACCGGCGTGACCGAAAGGAGTTTCGGAGGCCCCGGCAAGAGTTGGGGGGCCTTATGGGCCAAGGGGAGGGGGCACACCAGCCCACTAAGGGGCTGTGCACCCCTCCCACCCCATCTCACGTAACCTAGAGAGGTGGGGGCGCCTCTCCTAGGGCAGCCGCCCCTCCCGGCTTGGGGGGCAAGTTTCCTAGGGGGGGCGCCCAAACCCATCTAGGGTTTCCCCTGTGGCCGCCGCCCCTCCCCTGGGGAACCCTAGGGTGCCTCCTCCTCCCCTCTTTCCCCTATATATAGTGAGGGAGAGAGAAGGAAGCCGCACCCTTCCCCTGGCGCAGCCCCTCCCCCTCTCCTACACCTCCTCCTCCATAGCGCTTGGCGAAGCCCTGCCGAAGAACCACGAGCTCCATCACCACCACGCCGTCGTGCTGTCGGAGTTCTCCCTTAACTTATCCTCTCCCCTTGCTGGATCAAGAAGGAGGAGACGTCCCGGGGCTGTACATGTGTTGAACGCGGAGGCACCATTGTTCGGCGCTTAGATCGAAATCGACCCCGATCTGAATCGCTGCGTGTACGACTCCACCAACCGCGTTCTTGTAATGCTTCCGCTTAGAGATCTTCAAGGGTATGAAGATGCACTCCCTCTCACTCGTTTCTAGTGTCTCCTAGATTGATCTTGGTGACACGTAGGAAAATTTTGAATTATTACTACGTTCCCCAACAATCATATCTACTATATGATTCACGTTTGACCTTTCGGTCTCCAGTTTTCCGAGGCCATGTCTGTACACTCTAGGCTCGTCAAGTTTAACCCGAGTATTCTGCATGTGCAAAGCTGTCTTGCACCCGTTGTATGTGAACGTAGAGCCTATCATGCCCGATCATCACGTGGTGCCTCAGCATGATGAACTGTCGCAACATTGCATACTCAGGGAGAACACTTATACCTTGAAATTTTAGTGAGGGATCATATTATAATGCTACTACCATACTAAGCAAAATAAGATGCATAAAAGATAAATGCCACATGCAATCAAAATATGTGACAAGATATGGCCATCATCATCTTGTGCCTTTGATCTCCATTTCCAAAGCACCGTCATGATCTCCATTGTCACTGGCTTGACACCTTGATCTCCATCATAGCGTCGTGGTCGTCTTGCCGACTTTTGCTTTTACAACTATCACTAACGTATAGTGATAAAGTAAAGCAATTACATGGTGTTTGCGTTTCATAAAATAAAGCGAGAACCATAAGGCTCCTGTCAGTTGCCGATAACTTTTACAAAACATGATCATCTCATACAATAACGTATATCACATCATGTCTTGACCATATCACATCACAACATGCCCTGCAAAAACAAGTTAGATGTCCTCTACTTTGTTGTTGCAAGTTTTACGTGGCTGCTACGGGCTTCTAGCAAGAACCGTTCTTACCTACGCATCAAAACCACAACGGTGATTTATCAAGTTTGCGGTCTTAACCTTCAACAAGGATCGGGTGCAGTCAAATTCGATTCAACTAAAGTTAGAGAAACAGACACCCGCCAGCCACCTTTATGCAAAACTAGTTGCATGTCTATCGGTGGAACCGGTCTCATGAACGTGGTCATGTAAGATTGGTCTGGGCCGCTTCATCCAACAATACCGCCGAATCAAAATAAGACATTGGTGGTAAGCAGTATCGCGATCATAGCCCACAACTCTTTGTGTTCTACTTGTGCATATCATCTACGCATAGACCTGGCTCGGATGCCACTGTTGGGAAACGTAGCATGCAATTTCAAAATTTTCCTATGCTCACGCAAGATCTATCTAGGAGATGCATAGCAATGAGAAGGGGAGAGTGTGTGTATACGTACCGTTTGATAACGCGGTTGATGTAGTCGAACTTCTTCTCGTTCCGACCGGTCAAGCACCGAATGCACATCACCTCCGAGTTCTGCACACATTAAGCTCGATGACGTCCCTTGAACTCTTGATCCAGCAAAGTATCGAGGGAGAGTTCCGTCAGCATGACGGTGTGGTGACGGTGATGGTGAAGTGATCCACGCAGGGCTTTGCCTAAGAACTACATGAATATGACCGAGGGTGTAATCTGTGGAGGGAAGCACCGCACATGGATAACAGATGTTGTTGTGTGTTCTAGGCGCCTCCCCCCTCATATATATAGGTGGAAGGGAGATGGAGAAGCCAAGGGGGCGCTGAGGGAGTCCTGGACTAAGGGGTCCTCGGGCGTCCGGCCTATTAGTTATGGGCCGGACTGATGGGCTGTGAAGATACGAAGACCGAAAACAGCACCCGTGTCCGGATGGGACTCTCCTTGGCGTTGAAGGCAAGCTTGGCGACCGAATATGTAGATTCCCTTATTTGTAACCGACCTTGTGTAACCCTAGATCCTTCCAATGTCTATATAAACCGGAGGACTTAGTTCGGATAGGGGATACTCATTATCATAGCCATACAAGCTAGACCTATAGGGTTTAGCCATTACGATCTCGAGGTAGATCAACTCTTGTAATACTCATGTTCATCAATATCAATCAAGCAGGACGTAGGGTATTACCTCCATAGAGAGGGCCTGAACCTAGGTAAACATCGTGTCCCTTGTCTCCTGTTACCATCGACCTTAGACGCACAGTTCGGGACCCCCTACCCGAGATCCACCGATTTTGACACCGACATTGGTGCTTTCATTGAGAGTTCCACTGTGTTGTCGCCAAAAGGTTCAATGGCCCCTTCGATCGTCAATAATGACGTTGTCCAAGGAGAAACTTTCCTCCCCAGACAGATCTTCGTGTTCGGCGGCTTCGCACTGTGGGCCAACTCGTTTGGCCATCCGGAGAAGATCGAAAGCTACACCCCTGGCCATCAGGTCAGATTTGGGATCTTGAACTATGTTGTGGACATCCATGGAGACTTGATCTTCGACGGATTCGAGACCACGGTAGCCGCTCCCGGTCACCCCGATGATCATGACCTAAATCTGTCATGAGGCCTCATCCAGGAGATTGCTCCTGTAATCGCTCTGGCCCTAGATTTAGAGCAAGCCGTGCTACCTCTTGAGCACTGCGTTGGTTTTCCCTTGAAGAGGAAAGGGTGATGCAGCAGAGCAGCGATTTCCCTCAGTGTTTGTGAACCAAGGTATCAATCCAGTAGGAGGCCACGCACGAGTCCCTCGCACCTACACAAACAAATAAACTTCTCGCAACCAACGCGATAAAGGGGTTGTCAATCCCTTCATGGTCACCTACGAGAGTGAGATCTGATAGATATGATAAGATAATATTTTTGGTATTTTTATGATAAAGAGAAATAAAGATGCAAGTAAAATAAATGGCAAAGGAAATAACTAAGTATTGGAAGATTAGTATGATAGAAAATAGACCCGGGGGCCATAGGTTTCACTAGAGGCTTCTCTCGAGAGCATAAGTATTACGGTGGGTGAACAAATTACTGTTGAGCAATTGACAGAATTTAGCATAGTTATGAGAATATCTAGGTATGATCATGTATATAGGCATCACGTCCAAGACAAGTAGACCGACTCCTGCCTGCATCTACTACTATTACTCCACGCATCGACCACTATCCAGCATGCATCTAGAGTATTAAGTTCAAGAGAATAGAGTAACGCTTTAAGCAAGATGACATGATGTAGAGGGATAAACTCATGCAATATGATGTAAACCCAATCTTGTTATCCTCGATGGCAACAATACAATACGTGCCTTGCTGCCCCTACTGTCACTGGGAAAGGACACCGCAAGTTTGAACCCAAAGCTAAGCACTTCTCCGATTGCAAGAAAGATGAATCTAGTAGGCCAAACCAAACTGATAATTCGAAGAGACTTGCAAAGATAACCAATCATACATAAAAGAATTCAGAGAAGATTCAAATATTGTTCATAGATAAACTTGATCATAAACCCACAATTCATCGATCTCAACAAACACACCGCAAAAGAAGATTACATCGAATAGATCTCCACAATTGAGGGGGGGAACTTTGTATTGAGATCCAAAAAGAGAGAAGAAGCCATCTAACTAATAACTATGGACCCGTAGGTCTGAAGTAAACTACTCACACTTCATCGGAGAGGCTATGGTGTTGATGTAGAAGCCCTCTGTAATCGATACCCCCTCCGGCGGAGCTCCGGAAAAGGCCTCAAGATGGGATCTCGTGGATACAGAAAGTTATGGCAGTGGAATTAGGGTTTTGGCTCCGTATCTGGTAGTTTGGGGGTACGTAGGTATATATAGGAGGAAGGAGTACGTCGGTGGAGCAACATGGGCCCCACGAGGGTGGAGGGCGCGCCTGGGGGGGGGGGGGGGGGGGGGGGGGGGGGGGGGGGGGGGTAGGCGCGCCCCCTACCTCGTGCATTCCTCGTTGATTGCTTGACGTAGGGTTCAAGTCCTCTGGATCATGTTCGTTCCAAAAATCACGTTCCCGAAGGTTTCATTCCGTTTGGACTCCGTTTGATATTCTTTTTCTTCAAAACCCTAAAATAGGCAAAAAAACAGCAATTCTGGGCTGGGCCTCTGGTTAATAGGTTAGTCCCAAAAATAATATAAAAGTGTATAATAAAGCCCAATAATGTCCAAAACAGGATATAGTATAGCATGGAACAATCAAAAATTATAGATACGTTGGAGATGTATCAAGCATCCCCAAGCTTAATTCCTGCTCGTCCTCGAGTAGGTAAATGATAAAAAATAGAATTTTTGATGTGGAATGCTACTTGGCATAATTTCAATGTAATTCTCTTAATTGTGGTATGAATATTCAGATCCGAAAGATTCAATACAAAAGTTTAATATTGACATAGAAATAATAATACTTCAAGCATACTAACTAAGCAATTATGTCTCTTCAAAATAACATGGCCAAAGAAAGTTATCCCTTCAAAATCATATAGTCTAGCTATGCTCCATCTTCACCACACAAATTATTCAAATCATGCACAACCCCGATGACAAGCCAAGCAATTGTTTCATACTTTTGGTGTTCTCAAACTTTTTCAATCTTCACGCAATACATGAGCGTGAGCCATGGACATAGCACTATAGGTGCAATAGAATGGTGGTTGTGGAGAAGACAAAAAAGGAGAAGATAGTCTCACATCAACTAGGCATATCAACGGGCTATGGAGATGCCCATCAATAGATATCAATGTGAGTGAGTAGGGATTGCCATGCAACGGATGTACTAGAGCTATAAGTATATGAAAGCTCAACAAAAAGAAACTAAGTGGGTGTGCATCCAACTTGCTTGCTCACGACGACCTAGGGCATTTGAGGAAGCCCATCGTTGGAATATACAAGCCAAGTTCTATAATGAAAAATTCCCACTAGTATATGAAAGTGATAGCACAAGAGACTCTCTATCATGAAGATCAATGTGCTACTTTGAAGCACAAGTGTGGAATAAAGGATAGTAGTATTGCCCCTTTTTATTTATTCTTTTTTTGGGCCTTATTTTTGTTGGCCTTTCTCTTTTTTTATTGGGACAATGCTCTATGAATGATGATCATCACACTTCTATTTATTTACAACTCAATGATTACAACTCGATACTAGAAGAAAGTATGACTCTATATGAATGCCTCCGGCGGTGTACCGGGATAGCAATGATGCATGGGTGACTTATATGAAAGAATTATGAACGGTGGCTTTGCCACAACTAAAATGTCAACTACATGATCATGCGAAGCAATATGACAATGATGGAGTGTGTCATAGTAAACGGAATGGTGGAAAGCTGCATGGAAATATATCTCGGAATGGCTATGGAAATGCCATGATAGGTAGGTATGGTGGCTGTTTTGAGGAAGGTATATGGTGGGTGTATGATACCGGCGAATGGTGCGCGGTATTAGAGAGGCTAGCAATGGTGGAAGGGTGTATAATCCATGGACTCAACATTAGTCATAAAGAATTCACATACTTATTGCAAAAATCTATTAGTTATCGAATCAAAGTACTACGCACATGCTCCTAGGGGGATAGATTGGTAGGAAAGACCAGCGCTCGTCCCCGACCGCCACTCATAAGGAGGAAAATCAATAAATACATCATGCTCTGACTTCTTAACATAACGGTTCACCATACGTGCATGCTACGGGAATCACAAACTTCAACACAAGCATTTCTCAAATTCACAACTACTCAACTAGCACGACTCTAATATCACCATCTCCATATCTCAAAACAATTATCAAGTTTGAAACTTCTCATAGTATTCAACACACTCATAAGAAAATTTTATTATTAATCTTGAAGCCTAACATAATTAAAGCAAATTACCATGCTGTTTTGTAGGACTCTCAAAATAATCTAAGTGAAGCATGAGAGAACAAAAGTTTCTATAAAACAAATCTACCAACTTGCTAAGATATAAGTGAAGCACTAGAGCAAAAACTATATAACTCAAAAGATATAAGTGAAGCACATAGAGTATTCTAACACGTTCCGAATCATGAGTGTCTCTCTCAAAAAGGTGTGTGCAGCAAGGATGATTGTGGAAAAATAAAAAATAAAGACTCAAATAATACAAGACTCTCCAAGAAAAACACATATCATGTGGTAAATAAAAATATAGCTCCAAGTAAAGTTGCCGATAGAAGTAGACGAAAGAGGGGATGCCTTCTAGGGCATCCCCAAGCTTTGGCTTTTAGGTGTCCTTAGATTATCTTGGGGGTTCCATGGGCATCCCCAAGCTTAGGCTCTTGCCACTCCTTGTTCCATAATCCATCAAATCTTTACCAAAAACTTGAAAACTTCACAACAAAAAACTTAAAGTAGAAAATCTTGTGAGCTCCGTTAGCGAAAGAAAACAAAACACCACTTCAAGGTACTGTAATGAACTCGT
Source organism: Triticum urartu (assembly GCF_003073215.2). NCBI lineage: Eukaryota > Viridiplantae > Streptophyta > Magnoliopsida > Poales > Poaceae > Triticum > Triticum urartu. Next base: position 512,684,850 of record NC_053025.1, on the reverse strand, counting down.
TATTTATTTATATTGGTGTTAAACCTACTGTATTCCAACTTCTCTATGTTTTGTAAACTATTTTACTTGCCATAGATTCACCAAAATAAGCAAACAACACACGAAAAACAGAATCTGTCAAAAACAGAACAGTCTGTAGTAATCTGTAGCTAACGCAAGATATGGAACCCCAAAAATTCTAAAATAAATTCCTGGACGTGAGGAATTTATGTATTAATCATCTGCAAAACGAATTAACTAAATAGCACTTTCCAAATAAAAATGGCAGCAGTTCTCGTGAGCGCTAAAGTTTCTGTTTTTTACAGCAAGATTAAAAAGACTTCCCCCAAGTCTTCCCAACGGTTCTACTTGGTACAAACACTAATTAAACACAAAGAACAAAAACAAAACAGAGGCTAGATAAATTATTTATTACTAAACATGAGCAAAAAGCAAGGAATAAAAATAAAATTGGGTTGCCTCCGAACAAGCGCTATCGTTTAACGCCCCTAGCTAGGCATAAAAGCGAAGATAGATCTAGGTATCTTTAGTTGGTAATTCTTTAATGAGACATCTATCCCCTTTAGGAGTTTCTTTCCTTTTATCAATAATCAAACTTCTAGGCACAAAATCGAAAAAATCATTAGTAGCAAATGGTTCCTTAATGATAGTAAAAATATTAGGATGAATACTTATAGATTTGAGATCCGCAGTTTCTTTGCTAGAGGATTCACCCTTATTTTTAGGAACATACATAAGCTTGGAAATTTTAGTTGGAGGACTTGGGGTATTCTTTACGGAAGAAAGAGCGGTTCCCAAGTTGGTAATGATACCCTCAAGTTTATCGATTCTAGTGGAATCATGATTTATTCTTTCATTAACTATGGGTTCCTTCTCCTTAATATTTTTCAAAGTGACTCCTACTTTAGATCCATATTGAGTAATTTGGTTGTGGATCTTTTTATCAAAATTTTCAATTAACTCTATGGTAGCAACTTTATTTTCAATAATTTCAAGTTTTTGCATTACATGCTCGAAAGTTAACATAGTTCCATTAACCAAAAGAGGGGGTGAGCCAAACAAATCTATCATAGCAGTATAGGAATCAAAAGTGTGGCTACCCAAGAAGTTCCCTCTGGTAATGGTATCAAGGACATATCTGTGCCAAGGAATAGCACCTACATAAAAATTGCGAAGAAGAATATAAGTAGATTGCTTCCTGGTAGATCTATTTTGAGCATTGCAAATTCTATACCAAGCATCTTTTAGGTTTTCTCCTTCCCTTTGCTTAAAATTAAGAACTTCAATTTCGGGAGACAACGGAGAAGATAGGGGACTAGCCATAACGACAAGCAAGCAAACCAACACACAAGCAAACAAGAAACGGGCAAAAAGAGGCGAATAGAGAAAGAGAGGGAGGATGGAGAGAGAGGGCGAATAAAATGGCAAGGGTGAAGTGGGGGAGAGGAAAATGAGAGGTAAATGGCAAATAATGTAATGCGGGAGATAAGGGTTTGTGATGGGTACTTGGTATGTTGACTTTTGCGTAGGCTCCCTGGCAACGGCGCCAAAAATCCTTCTTGCTACCTCTTGAGCACTGCGTTTGTTTTCCCTTGAAGAGGAAAGGGTGATGCAGCAGAGCAGCGTAAGTATTTCCCTCGGTTTTTCAGAACAAAGGTATCAATCCAGTAGGAGGCCACGCATGAGTCCCTCGCACCTACACAAACAAATAAACTCCTCGCAACCAACGCGATAAAGGGGTTGTCAATCCCTTCATGGTCACCTACGAGAGTGAGATCTGATAGATATGATAAGATAATATTTTTGGTATTTTTATGATAAAGAGAAATAAAGATGCAAGTAAAATAAATGGCAAAGGAAATAACTAACTATTGGAAGATTAATATGATGGAAAATAGACCCGGGGGCCATAGGTTTCACTAGAGGCTTCTCTCGAGAGCATAAGTATTACGGTGGGTGAACAAATTACTGTTGAGCAATTGACAGAATTGAACATAGTTATGAGAATATCTAGGTATGATCATGTATATAGGCATCACGTCCAAAACAAGTAGACCGACTCCTGCCTGCATCTACTACTATTACTCCACACATCGACCGCTATCTAGCATGCATCTAGAGTATTAAGTTCAAGAGAACAGAGTAACGCTTTAAGCAAGATGACATGATGTAGAGGGATAAACTCATGCAGTATGATGTAAACCCCATCTTGTTATTCTCGATGGCAACAATACAATACGTGCCTTGCTGCCCCTACTGTCACTTGGAAAGGACACCGCAAGATTGAACCCAAAGTTAAGCACTTCTCCCATTGCAAGAAAGATCAATCTAGTAGGCCAAACCAAACTGATAATTCGAAGAGACTTGCAAAGATAACCAATCATACATAAAAGAATTCAGAGAAGATTCAAATATTGTTCATAGATAAACTTGATCATAAACCCACAATTCATCGGTCTCAACAAACACACCGCAAAAGAAGATTACATCGAATAGATCTCCACAAGAGAGGGGGAGAACTTTGTATTGAGATCCAAAAAGAGAGAAGAAGTCATCTACCTAATAACGATGGACCCGTAGGTCTGAAGTAAACTACTCACACTTCATCGGAGAGGCTATGGTGTCGATGTAGAAGCCCGCCGTGATCAATACCCCCTCCGGCGGAGCTCCGGAAAAGGCCCCAAGATGGGATCTCGTGGATACAGAAAGTTACGGCGGTGGAATTAGGGTTTTGGCTCCGTATCTGGTTGTTTGGGGGTACGTAGGTATATATAGGAGGAAGGAGTACGTCGGTGGAGCAACGTGGGGCCCACGAGGGTGGAGGGCGCGCCTGGGGGTAGGCGTGCCCCCTACATCGTGCCTTCCTCGTTCATTACTTGACGTAGGGTCCAAGTCCTCTGGATCATGTTCGTTCCAAAAATCACGTTCCCGAAGGTTTCATTCCGTTTGGACTCCGATTGATATTCTTTTTCTGCGAAACCCTAAAATAGGCAAAAAACAGCAATTCTGGGCTGGGCCTCCGGTTAATAGGTTAGTCCCAAAAATAATATAAAAGTGTATAATAAAGCCCAATAATGTCCAAAACAGGATATAATATAGCATGGAACAATCAAAAATTATAGATACGTTGGAGACATATCAAGCTGCGCCATCCAAGGACGGGAGGATCAACCCCACTACGGAGGCCACAGAGTCCACGGTGTTGGAGCTGCACATAGACTTAACCTCTCATGGCGTTTTTGTCAGCGGAACCCCAGACTCGTCTCCGGTCGTAAGTTCCGAACCACGTGAGCTCGCGGAGGCCGAGCTTGATCGTTTGTCGATCTTCGAATTCAGCGTCGCGGACATCTTCCAGCACTCGCCTTTGGGCGATGTGCTAAACTGATTAAAAAACCTATCCTTCGCGGAGGACTCACAGCCGAACTATATCTGGCTCGAACTAGGGGCTAAGGTGGAGAATTTTGCTTCCCACCCGCCACCCACTTCATAGCCACGGTCAAGGATTTGACCGGCGAACTTGATTACGACTCCGAAGACATCGACGGTATGGACGACGATGCCGGAGAAGAGGAGGCCCAGAACCCACCGTTCACCGGACGCTGGACGACCACTTCCTTGTATGATGTATACATGGTGGATGCACCAAAAGGAGAACAGCGGCGAGGACAAGGAAGATCCAGCTGAGGATAAACCTTCAGAAATACAGTCCAAACGTCGGCGGCAGCGCCGCCGACGATGATGCCAGAGAAGAGGAGGCCCAGAACCCACCGTTCACCGGACGCTGGACGACCACTTCCTCGTATGATGTATACATGGTGGATGCACCAAAAGGAGAACAGCGGCGAGGACAAGGAAGATCCAGCTGAGGATAAACCTTCAGAAATACAGTCCAAACGTCGGCGGCAGCGCCGCCGACGATGATGCCAGAGAAGAGGAGGCCCAGAACCCACCGTTCACCGGACGCTGGACGACCACTTCCTCGTATGATGTATACATGGTGGATGCACCAAAAGGAGAACAGCGGCGAGGACAAGGAAGATCCAGCTGAGGATAAACCTTCAGAAATACAGTCCAAACGTCGGCGGCAGCGCCGCCGACGATGATGCCAGAGAAGAGGAGGCCCAGAACCCACCGTTCACCGGACGCTGGACGACCACTTCCTCGTATGATGTATACATGGTGGATGCACCAAAAGGAGAACAGCGGCGAGGACAAGGAAGATCCAGCTGAGGATAAACCTTCAGAAATACAGTCCAAACGTCGGCGGCAGCGCCGCCGACGATGATGCCAGAGAAGAGGAGGCCCAGAACCCACCGTTCACCGGACGCTGGACGACCACTTCCTCGTATGATGTATACATGGTGGATGCACCAAAAGGAGAACAGCGGCGAGGACAAGGAAGATCCAGCTGAGGATAAACCTTCAGAAATACAGTCCAAACGTCGGCGGCAGCGCCGCCGACGATGATGCCAGAGAAGAGGAGGCCCAGAACCCACCGTTCACCGGACGCTGGACGACCACTTCCTCGTATGATGTATACATGGTGGATGCACCAAAAGGAGAACATCGGCGAGGACAAGGAAGATCCAGCTAAGGATAAACCTTCAGAAATACAGTCCAAAAGTCGGCGGCAGCGCCGCCGCTCTATGTCACGCTGGAGTAAAGACAATAACACCGGCACAGGAGAAGATAATACTCCAGAAGGTGGCACAGACAACGAAGACCCCGTTGAAACAGCTAATGAACAAGATAAACGGGAAGATGGGTAGGCTAGCCCTGGCAAGCAGGCCACGCACAATGATTCGGAGGACGATAATTACCTTCCGCTCTCCGAGGACAAGGTGAGCCTTGGCACCGAGGATTTCATCATGCCTGAGGAACCTCTTGAGCAGGAGTGCTTCAAGCGCTAGCTAATCGCCACTGCAAGGAGCCTGAAAGAAAAGCAGCAACAGCTTCAAGCTGACCAAGATCTGCTCAATGATAAATGGACCGATGTCCTAGCAGCCGAAGAATACGGCCTGAAGCGCCCAACCAAAAGCTACCCAAAGCGCAAATTGCTACCTCAGTTTGACGAGGAGGCGCCGAAATACATCCCCCTATCGTACAGTGCGGCAGACCGGCCACCACGTGGCCGAGACAAAATGGCAACTCACGCTGAACACTAGCCATCCCCGCCTCAGTGCACAGGTAGAGGTAAATTAGCCCACGGTCATACATATGACCTCCGGCAAAACCTGAACAATAAAGCAGGACATACTAGATCAATCTTCGGACCGCGAGGGCGTGCATCGACACGCGACGACGGCCATCTATTCGGACGTGAAAAACTTAGTCATGCGCGGGCCAAAAAGCGCAGACGGACTCAATCAGAGCTACGTCGTGATATGACCCGATATAGAGGCGCCGCACACCCTCATTGCTTCACTGCTGAGGTCCTGGATCATGAATTCCTGGAAGGGTTCAAACCCGTGAATAAAGAATCATACGATGGAACCACAGACCCTGCGGTGTGGATCGAAGACTTCATTCTCCACATTCATATGGCCCACGGCGATGACCTCCACGCCATCAAATACCTCCCTTTAAAACTCAAGGGGGCAGCTCGGCACTGGCTCAACAGTCTGCCTGCAAATTCTATTGCCAGATGGGAGGACTTGGAAGAGGCCTTCCTAGATAACTTCCAAGGTACATATGTTCGGCCTCCGGCCGCTGATGTCCAAATGCCGAAGCCCTAGCAGCCTTCAAACACAGCATCCGTGACGAATGGCTCGCTCGCCACCTCGGCCAAGAAAAGCCAAAATCCATGGCAGCCCTCACGGCACTCATGACCCGCTTTTGTGCGGGCGAGGACAGTTGGTTGGCCCGTATCAAAAACAACGCAAGCGACGCCGGCACCCCTGAAGCTAAAACTAGCAAAGCCAAGTCTCAACGCAACAGATAAAAGCGTCGAAACAACAGTGATAACACCGAGGACACGGCAGTCGATGCCGGATTCAGGGGCCCTAAGTCCGGTCAGCGGAAGAAGCCGTTCCAAAAGAACAATTTAGGCCCATCCAGCTTGGACCGCATACTCGATCGTCTGTGCCAGATTCATGGCACCCCAGACAAGCCACCCAATCATACAAATAGAGATTGCTAGGTTTTTAAACAAGCCGACAAATTAAACGCCGAGAATAGGGAAAAGGGATCGCAAAGCGAGGACGATGACGAAGAGCCCCATCAACCGAACATAGGGGGACAGAAGAAGTTTCCCCCTCAGGTCAAAACGGTGAACATGATATACGCTACCCACATCCCCAAGAGGGAGCGCAAGCGTGCGCTCAGGGACGTCTACACGATAGAGCCAGTCGCCCCAAAATTTAATCCATGGTCGTCATGCCCGATCACTTTTGATCACTTTTGATCGACGGGATCATCCGACCAGTATCCGTCACAGTGGCTCAGCCGCACTGGTCCTAGACCCAATAATTGATGGGTTCCACCTGACTCGCGTCCTTATGGATGGAGGTAGCAGCCTTAATTTGCTCTATTAGGATACAACGCGAAAAATGGGCATTAACCCATCTCGGATCAAGCCCACCAGGACTACCTTCAAAGGAGTCATACCATGTGTAGAGGCCTGCTGTACGGGCTCAATCACACTAGAGGTTGTCTTCGGAACTCTGGACAACTTCCGAAGCAAGGAGCTAATCTTCGATATCGTCCCCTTTCGCAGCGGCTATCACGCACTGTTCGGACGAACCGCGTTCGCTCGATTCAACGCAGTACTGCATTATGCTTATCTCAAGCTCAAGATGCCCGGTCCACATGGCGTCATAATAGTCAACGGAAATACGGAACGCTCCCTTCGTACAGAAGAGCACACAGCTGCCTTAGCAGCAGAAGTACAGAGCGGCCTTCTCAAGCAGAACCTTAATTCGGCTGCCATGCCCGCGGACACCGTTAAGAGGGTCCGAACTACTCTGCTGCAGGAAAGCTCGGCTCGCCAGGAGCTCGACTAGCAGTCTGGCCTCCATCACAGTTCCGATCAAGTGGTGGCATTCGTGCCACGCATTCATAATTACGCACTCAAAATCCTATGGGCATCGGCGGAGGCATGGCTAGCTTGTGGTCCGTAGTACGGCTCAACCGACGTCGGATACACATATACTTTCACTTTTACTTGTTTCCTTTTCAGGTCTCAATCCCATAGGCACCATCCGATGGCATGGTCATCGGTCCTCTTGAAGGATAAACACACCAAGACGATGAGAAATGCAGACATATGAGGGACTTTTAGGTGATTCCGTTAACGATAACTTTACCTGTTTTTCAGGACCCACATGCAGCTCTCCCTTGGTTTCGGCATGTCAAATACCCTATTGCTTATTGCACTACCTGTATCAATGTGCTTTGGCGTACTAATTAAATTACAATGAGAATAGTTTGCGGCTGGAGCTGTAGGACTCCAACTTTTTACCTTTGTACCTTTTCTGTTTTCTTTTTTTTCCAGCTCCCCTATGGATAATCCAATCAGGTAGCACCTGTACACTTTGGTACCCTCGATGCTTGCCAGGGGCTTCATAGCACCCCACATCACGGCAAAAAAAGTCCGAACACTTTTTATAAGTATAGTTCAGCACCCCGAATTTAGCATTATTTGCATTGGCTCCGAATCATGTCTTTGGTCAATAGTTGGGTTGCCTGGCTCCTGTGCTTGCTACATTATGTTCTGCTACATCAGCTAAGGTAGTAAAGGGAGAACTACTGCGATTGTGCCTTGATTTATCCAAAGGAGCACCTCAATAGAGAAAGCCGAAAACTGACTGTCATGATGCGGCGAGAGCCGGTCAGCTGTTCGGAGGTTGCAAATCGTTGGAGATTTCTTCCGCATTACGCGAAGGATTGGTACTTCCCGATTAGGTGCTTATAGCACTCCAGTTCGGATACTAGGGGCTACGCCCATGTTTTTATTGTCGCGCTCCTATGGCTAAGTGAGGGCGTTACAGCCGCATAGTCTGGTTGCCTGGTTCGTCGCGCTAAACAACTCCTTCAAGGACCATCTAATTGGATCAAGATTGTTTAGATTCCATCCCGAACACCCCCGTACTACCTACGTGGGGGCAGAAGCCGACAACTAGTTAAGCCTCAGATTTTATACGACACAGCCGCACAGGAAGTAAAAATTTAAAAACACAACAAGCATTATATTGCATAAACACTTTGTTTTACCATACAAGGTAGAGGGAGATCGCATACATTCATTCAAAGATAGTGTCTTTCGTACAGTGATCCGCAACAATGCGGGATCCCTCCAGGACACCATCAAAATACAACTCAGGTCGGCGGTGCTCCTTGCCCTCAGGTGGCCCCTCGGTCATTAGCTTCTGGGCATCCATCTTCGCCCAGTGCATTTTGACGTGGGCAAAGGCCATCCATGCACCTTCGATACAGACCGACCGCTTTATAACCTCAAGCCGGGGGCAGGCATCAACAAGCCGCTTCACAAGTCCGAAGTAGCTGCTACGTATCTGTAACGCCCCGAGACCGATGTGCCAGGTGTCTTGCGGTTATTCGCTGTTGTTGCCTTGTCATTGCTTGCATGTCATGCATTCCATATCATGTCATAATGTGCATTGCATCATCATGTTTTCAAAACCTGCATTCGTCCGGGTTCCCCCAGTTCCTTCTGTTGTCCGTTCTGAGCCCAGCCACACTTGCACGCGCCCGCGGCATGTCCGAAATATTATTTCATAAGTGGCCAGAAAATGTTCTCGGAATGGGATGAAAGTTGGTGTGCGGTCTTATTTTAGTGTAGGAAGACCGCCTATCAAATTTCATCGTGTTCGGAGTTCGTTTGATAGCCCAACCGTTAAACTATAGCGACAGTATAGCCGGCCAATCGTCGGACGTTTTCGGTCTCCGGAAACAGTCGCCGGGCCTTTCGCTCTTCTCTTTTCTCAGTCTGAGGCCTTCTTCACAGTCCACTACCACCGTCAGGCCCAACCTAATCTCTCTCGTTAGCCCGCGGTCCTCCTCGCGCGCGCCCGGAAGTTGTCCCGAACCCGACCCGGGGAGTCGTCACCGTTGGGTCGGGAACATCCCCAAACATCTACAAAATATCAATGTTTTATTTATTGGACTCTTTAGCATATTTATTCTCGTCTGTCGAATTTTGATCCGATGATCCAGATCCCTCTCTTTTCACCTACATGCTATATATAGCCCCTAACCCTAAATTCTAGGGACCTTGTCCCATCCATCCAATCCCCACGCCGCCGCCACTCCCTTTGTTTTCAGCGCCGAACCAACCAGTCTCATCCGCCCTGATCCAACATTCGGTCCTCCCCCCACGCTTGATCTTCCCCGTAACCAGTTGGCGCCCGATCCAGGATGGATCGAGGCCACAGCCTCGCACGCCTCTGCCCCTGCATCCTGAACAAGTCCGGCCGCACGCAGCTCCTTCGTCCCTGACCGCGGCCGCGCACCGTTTGTCGCCAGCAAAAACCCAGCAGATGAGTCGCCGCCGGCTTCCTTTGTCCTCTCCCCTGTTTTCCTCTCTTACCTCCTCTAAACTCTCTCCCGCCCTTGTTTGTTTTTCTCCTCTGCCACGAAACAAACGGAGCTCGCCCCTGCTATCCTGGTGGCCGGTGCAAGGTTCTGCACCTCCCGTGCTCGCCGCCATCCCGTCTTCCTCCTCGTCACGCGGATCCAGGAGGAGCCCCCGCCGCCTACGACCTCCATCTGCGCCGTTCCCGTTGTCTAGACCCGCCGCCCGGCCAAGTACCTCGCCGGAGTAGGCTACCAGCACCGTCGCCCTGTTTCTGCCGCCATCTGCCCGCTCCTCGCCGGAGAATGATGCCCCGCCCTGGAACCGCTCGTCTCTGCCGCTGCTGTTACCTCTGAACCCCGCCCCCACTGCAGTGTTCGTTCTTCAGAGACGAGAGCAGAGTCGCTCGCTCGTTTCTTTCACGTTGACCGCAGCCCGATCCTGATCGACTCGTCCCACCGCGTCGAGCAAGGCCCAACTGGCTCTCATGCGAGCCCCGCACGACCTACCTCTCCTCCAGCGCCAGGCCTCCTCTATGTTCTTTTGAACGGGCCAAACCCATGGTAAGCCAGATCAGCGCCAGGGTATGGTTCATCTCGAGCATAAGACCTTTTTACCATACTTCCATCTTAGCCCATCTGGTTAACAGCGCGTGCACACATCCAAGGGGTCTGGGGTTCGAGTCCCACGTGCCCCAATTTTTGCTCTGTTTTTCCTGTATACTGTTGCACGCACACAGCCACATCCACTTGTTTTTCCTGTATACTGTTGCACGCACACAGCCACATCCACTTCGGGCCAGATCTGCTGTTGGGATTCCACAATGAGCAGCATTCGGCCCACATTTTTTTTGTTCGCTGCAATTTATCTAATTCCAAGGGCATGCATATTTACAGAATATGCCATCATTTTGATCTGTTCATAACTAAATATCCGTGCATCCAAATAAAACATGTCATATATGAAACATGCTTAGAATTTCATCTAGTTTAAAAATATGCAACTTTCATCCAGGTTAAAAATGTATAAGGTGATGTTTGCATATATTTTTGCCTCTTGCCATGTTAAAATGATTTAATTCATAACTCCGTAGCTCCAAATTTAATAACCTTTCTATGTAAATGGGGTAGAAAAATGCCTAGTTTAACATGGTGGCATCACTATGCATGTTTAACAACCCTAAAATTGTGTTTAGGGCAAAACAGTACCTAATTCATTCTTATGCACATGAGGAGTTTCCGGACTTGTTGTTCATTGTTTCCGGCCTCATTTAAACTTTCCTAGATAGGTAGTTTTGTTGTGCTTCACCTCTTGCCATGGTAACAACATTTAATCTTGTTGGGCATGTGGTGTTTTCTTCAATATGCAACTCCGTTGCATATTGAGCTCCACTTAATTTGTAGGGTTGCGTGTGCACCTTGCCATGCCATGCTTCATTAAACCGGACATGCATCATACTTGGTTGTGCATCATGCCATGTTTATGTGATGGTTGTTTACTATGTTGTTTTCTTCTTTCCGGTGTTGCTTCTTCGGGTTAGTTCTGATAAAGTCGCGTTTGTGAGGATCCGTTCGACTATGTCCGGTTGTCTTCTTCATGGACTCGTTCGTCTTCCTTGCGGGATCTCAGGCAAGATGACCATACCCTCGAAATCACTTCTATCTTTGCTTGCTAGATGCTCGCTCTTTTGCTATGCCTATGCTGCGATACCTACCACTTGCTTATCATGCCTCCCATGTTGTTGAACCAAGCCTCTAACCCATCTTGTCCTAGCAAACCGTTGTTTGGCTATGTTACCGCTTTGCTCAGCCCCTCTTATAGCGTTGTTAGTTGCAGGTGAAGATTGAAGTTTGTTCCTTGTTGGAACATGGAGATGTTGTTCCTTGTTGGAACAGGTTTACTTGTTGGGATATCACAATATCGCTTATTTAATTAATGCATCTATATACTTGGTAAAGGGTGGAAGGCTCGGCCTTATGCCTAGTGTTTTGTTCCACTCGTGCCACCCTAGTTTCCGTCATATCGGTGTTATGTTCCCGGATTTTGCGTTCCTTATGCGGTTGGGTTATAATGGGAACCCCTTGACAGTTCGCCTTGAATAAAACTCCTCCAGCAATGCCCAACCTTGGTTTTACCATTTTCCACCTAGCCTTTTCTTTCCCTTGGGTTCTGCAGACTCAAGGGTCATCATTATTTTAACCCCCCGGGCCAGTGCTCCTCTGAGTGTTGGTCCACCTCGTCAGCCGCCGGTGGCCACCAGGGGCAACTCTGGGCTGGCCTACCGGAAGTTTAGACAATCTGAGTGTGCCCTGAGAACGAGATATATGCAGCTCCTATCGGGATTTATCGGCACATTCGGGCAGTGTTGCTGGATTTGTTTTAACTTGTCGAAGTTGTCTTGTAACCTGGATGCCGAGTCTGATCGGGTTGTCTTGGGAGAAGGAATATCCTTCGTTGACCGTGAGAGCTTGTGATGGGCTAAGTTGGGACACCCATGCAGGGTTTTGAACTTTTGAAAGCCGTGCCCGCGGTTATGGGCAGATGGGAATTTGTTAATGTCCGGTTGTAGAAAACCTGAAGTTGACCTTAATTAAAATACATCAACCGCGTGTGTTACCGTGATGGTCTCTTCTCGGCGGGGTCCGGGAAGTGAACACGGTGTTGGAGTAATGCTTGACGTAGGTTGTTCTAGGATCACTTCTTGATCATAGTTTTATCGACCGTGCCTTGCCTTCTCTTCTCGCTCTCATTTGCGTATGTTAGCCACCAAACATGCTAGTCGCTTGCTGCAGCTCCACCTCATACCTTTTACCTTACCCATAAGCTTAAATAGTCTTGATCGCGAGGGTGTAAGATTGCTGAGTCCCCGTGACTCACAGTTACTTCCAAAACCAGTTTGCAGGTGCCGATGTTACCGAGCAGGTGATGCAACCAAGCTCAAGGAGGAGCTCGATGAAGATCTTGTCCTTTGTGTTGTTTCGTTCTAGTTGATCAGTAGTGGAGCCCAGTTGGGGTCGATCGGGGACCTTGTCGCATTTGGGGTTCTTCTTTTATTTTGGTTTCGTAGTCAGACCTTGATTGTATTTGGATGTTGTAATGTTGTATTCATGTTTTTGTGTGAAGTGGCGATTGTAAGCCAGCTATGTATCTTTTCCCCTATTGTATTACATGGGTTGTTTGCGAAGATTACCTCACTTGCGACATTGCTTTCAATGCGGTTATGCCTCTAAGTTGTGCTTCGACACGTGGGAGATATAGCCGCATCGAGGGCGTTACAAGTTGGTAATCAGAGCCTTCCCCAACCTTAGGAGCCCCACTGCTTGATTGAATTAGCGGACGAGTTGAGTCTAGAAAATGTTTTGAGTCATTTAGGAATTATATATCGGAGAGTTTAGGAATTCTTTTTACTCCCCGGTCCCCTCATCGCTCTGGTAAAGCATCCTGACGTAGAGTTTTGACTCTTCTCTTCTCAAATTTTCACAAAAAAAATTTAGGATCACGCGGGTATCTTGGAATCGTTCCGATGGTTTTGTGACGAGAACATTGTTCTTGGTGCCTCCTGACATTTAGGGGTTGTGGCAGTGTCCCGGGGAGTTGAGCTCCGAGGTGTTGTCGGCACAATTTTATCGTTGCAGTTCTGGAATACCTGAGTTTAGTTTCGTCGACATCGAAAATCTCTTTTATGCAGTTGTTGGTGAGATAACCTCGACGCCACCGAGTACTGGGGCGGGAGTTCGGGAGTATTGCCATAACTCGTATAACGGATGCTTTTCGAAGGTTGAGGTAAACGATTTCCGAAGGTTTCTTGGTTATGTGTTGAAGGATGGATACAGCTGGATGTAGGATTTGCTAGTTTTGGGTGAGATATTATGCTTCCCCTGTATCCCCAACACCTAATTGCATAACCGGAGAATTTCGGAAGTTTATAAGTGGGAATTCAAGTAGCTCTTAGGATATCTTTCCGACATATGTATGATACGAAATTGGGGTTCGACGTCTAGTGGTCCGCCTATTCACGGTTGGTTTTACAGTGGTCTCGTTGTGTCTTAAAGAGTCCTTGGCTATGCCGACTCGGGGACGCTTCGTATGTCATGTGCACTGCCTTGTACATGATGGTGCTGTACGATCGAGCCCGTGTAGGCCCCACCATGAAAAATTCGGACGAAATCTCTATCATATGTTTGTTCCGGCTTATTTTGCAAGTCAATCCTTTGTTTTGTTTTGAGTTGTGGTATTCGAGTTGCTTCGAAGTCAAGTGTTGATTCCATACTTTTCCTAAGAGGTGTTCTCATATTTATATGTGAATACTAATCCTTCTCGATCATCGAGTTTGTCATGTCAATCCTTTTCACCGGTGTGCTTCTCTTCAAGTGGATCCGATCATTTCAACATCCGCAAGATCAAGTATCAGTTTCTTCTGAACGGTGTTTGTTTCATCCGTCTCCAAGTTGCCTTTGTTTTTCCCGCCCTCCCACCCATGTTTCTTCAAGGACTCGGATTTCTTAATCAAGTATCTTTTTATTCATGTGAAGTCTCTCCATTCTTTTCCTTCATGTTCTTACCCGGTGATTCTCATGAAGATTCTAACGGAGCTTCGAGTTCGTCACTCTTCACTCGTTTTCTTCTCCGGTGGATTCAAATCAAGCTTTCGGTGTTGATCTCATATCCCTTTTTCCTCGTTTCAAATACCTTCTCATGCCGGTGCACCTCTTTATCATTCACTTCTCGTTATTCAATTGTTCCGGAGTGCTGAAGATATCTTAGAAGACTCACGGTTACATTCTCGAGCCATTCAAGTTATTTCGAGGTTGTTATCTCATTCAAGTCATTTTATTTAACCGATACAAATCTCTCTTCCAAGCAATCGTTCTACGGTGTTTCTTTTGAGTGGCCCTAACCCACAGGTCTTTTTCTAAGATCTTACCTGACTCTTCTTATTTTCCCGGAGCTATCCAAATTTCTTTTCGAAGTGTGACGTAAGAATGAATTTTCATCAGTCAGAGGGTTTCTCCAAGATCTTTCAAATTCTTTTCATCGTTGGCTCAACCTCTTCGTTTTGATTCTTCCGGAGTGCCTAAATAAGTCATGATGGTATTTCTCGTCGTCATTCTCAATTTGGAAGACCGAAGAAGATTCTTCTTTCAACCTTGCTCCATTCTCTTCAAGATTCGTCATTCGAGATTGTTTCCATCCTCTCATAATTGTTTTTGATTGTCAGAATTCTTTCTCACCCATCCGGAGTAATTCAAGAGTCTTTTCAGTTTGATTCTCCGAAGGCCATCATTTTGGGATTATTCATTCTCAGCTTTCAGCTATCATTCTCCAATTTTACCGGTGCTTCATTCAAGTGATCTTTAATCGGCTCGTGATCTCTTTGTTCTCATGTATCTAAATCCTCTCAAGCATCTTCGTTCATTTGATAATTCTTCCCGGTAATTCGTTATCTTTTATTCGTTCTTTTTCAATCCTTACGGTGGTCCGTTTAAGATTTCTCTTCCTTCTTTATCATACCAATTCATTCGTTGTTTCGATTCCACCGGTGGTTAGTTGAAGACCTTCTCAAGTTGGCACCGTATCTATCCTAATCCTTTCTTCGAGAATAAGTTGTATGCAATCCGTTTGCTCGTCATCAATTTAATTGGTGAAGGAGGAGCATAACATAATTCTTATTCTTGATTCACCCAAATGATTAATTCTTTATTCCGGAGGCTCATCAAATTCTCGGTTCGAGATGCTTTATCTATTCTTTTCCCGGAGTTCCAAGTTTTCTCAATTATTTCATTGCGAAGATCCATCTAAGCATTGCAAGGCTTCACCTTGTGTTCTCTACTTATCTTTCCTTTCGTTTGATCATTCTTTTGTTACCGGAATTCTTCATGGAGGCTCTACATGATGGTTCACCAAGGATTTAATTCCTTCTTGAAGTGTTCATCGAGATTCTTTTCAGAGGAGCTCAAGTATTCTTTATCTTGCATTTTAAAGTGCAATTCTTTCAACCGTATCATTCGAGGTGGTATTATGTCATTCTTGATAATTTGAGTTCATGTCTCATGATTCACATGTTGTTAAGAATGAGGTATTCTAAATCCATCAATCTCTTCTTTGGAGTTATTTTGGGTTTATACTTCACCTAAAGCCTTCTCTAAGGTTTGTTGCTATTATGGTGCTTATAAATGACCCAAGTTCTTCTTTTATCCTCCCGGTGATATAGCTTTCTCGTCTCCTTGTTCTTATCAATCCAATTCTTTTCCCGTGAGTGGCAGGTTGTCACCTCATAATTTGAGATGTATTCCTTAAGACCATATCAAGCTTATTCTTTTCGTTGTTGGTTTTCCAACAACTCCGTGCGACCCTTCTCTTTAAAATGCTTTTCAAGCTCATCGGAGGTAGAATATGTTGTTTTCTTCTCCGTTCTTTTGTTCTGACGATCCATCTTCTATTCTTTCATTTCTTCCGGAGGCTTTGTATTGCTGCTATATTCACCCATCATCTCGTTTGCTCAAATATCATGTTCTTTTCGTGCTTATACTTTTAACCGGATTGTGTGCCCGCTGCTCAAGTTCTTCATTTTATCAAGCCTTGCATATCTTTCCAACCGGAGAGCTGTTCGAATTTGTTCTTCCTTGTTTTTTTAACGGAGTGTTTTTCAGCTTCGTTCTTCTCCATTGTATTCTTTTCTCGAAATGTCTTAACCTTTTCAAGGTTCGTTGGTTTCACTCATTTGTCAAAGGAGCAACTTAGTTTTACCTTTTCTTTATCTCTTCCGTTTTCCCTCCGGTGCCATTCTAGATCTCAGGACGAGATCCTCTCGTAGTGGTGGAGTGTTGTAACACCCCGAGACCGATGTGCCAGGTGTCTTGCGGTTATTCGCTGTTGTTGCCTTGTCATTGCTTGCGTGTCATGCATTCCATATCATTTCATTATGTGCATTGCATCATCATGTTTTCAAAACCTGCATTCGTCCGGGTTCCCCCAGTTCCTTCTGTTGTCCGTTCTGAGCCCAGCCACACTTGCACGCGCCCGTGGCATGTCCGAAATATTATTTCATAAGTGGCGAGAAAATGTTCTCGGAATGGGATGAAAGTTGGCGTGTGGTCTTATTTTAGTGTAGGAAGACCGCCTGTCAAATTTCATCACGTTTGGAGTTCGTTTGATAGCCCAACCGTTAAACTATAGCGGCAGTATAGCCGGCCAATCGTCGGACATTTTCGGTCTCCGGAAACAGTCGCCGGGCCTTTCGCTCTTCTCTTTTCTCAGTCTGAGGCCTTCTTCACAGTCCACTACCACCGTCAGGCCCAATCTAATCTCTCTCGTCAGCCCGCGGTCCTCCTCGCGCGCGCCCGGAAGTTGTCCCGAACCCGACCCGGGGAGTCGTCACCGTTGGGTCGGGAACATCCCCAAACATCTACAAAATATCATCATTTTATTTATTGGACTCTTTAGCATATTTATTCTCGTCCGTCGAATTTCGATCCGATGATCCAGATCCCTCTCTTTTCACCTACATGCTATATATAGCCCCTAACCCTAAATTCTAGGGACCTTGTCCCATCCATCCAATCCCCACGCCGCCGCCACTCCCTTTGTTTTCAGCGCCGAACCAACTAGTCTCATCCGCCCCGGTCCAACATTCGGTCCTCCCCCCCCCCCCCCCCCCCATCTTCCCCCCCCCCCCCCACGCTCGATCTTCCCCGCAACCAGTTGGCGCCCGATCCAGGATGGATCGAGGCCACAACCTCGCACGCCTCTGCCCCTGCATCCTGAGCAAGTTCGGCCGCACGCAGCTCCTTCGTCCCTGACCGCAGCCGCGCACCGTTCGTCGCCAGCAAAAACCCAACAGATGAGTCGCCGCCGGCTTCCTTTGTCCTCTCCCCTGTTTTCCTCTCTTACCTCCTCTAAATTCTCTCCTGCCCTCGGTTGTTTTTCTCCTCTGCCAGGAAACAAACGGAGCTCGCCCCTGCTGTCCTGGTCGCCGGTTCAAGGTTCTGCACCTCCCGTGCTCGCTGCCGTCCCGTCTTCCTCCTCGTCGCGCGGATCCAGGAGGAGCCCCCGCCGCCTACGACCTCCATCCGCGCCGTTCCCGTCGTCTAGACCCGCCGCCCTGCCAAGTACCTCGCCGGAGTAGGATACCAGCACCGCCGCCCTGTTTCTGCCGCCATCTGCCTGCTCCTCACCGGAGAACGACGCCCCGCCCTGGACCCGCTCGTCTCTGCTGCTGCTGTTACCTCTGAACCCCACCCCCCGCTGCAGTGTTCGTTCTTCAGAGACGAGAGCAGAGTCACTCGCTCGTTTCTTTCGCATTGACCGCAGCCGATCCAGATCGACTCGTCCCACTGTGTCGAGCAAGGCCCAGCTGGCTCTCCTGCGAGCCCCGCACGGCCTACCTCTCCTCCAGCGCCAGGCCTCCTCTATGTTCTTTTGAACGGGCCAAGCCCATGGTAAGCCAGATCAGCGCCAGGGTATGGTTCATCTCGAGCATAAGACCTTTTTACCATACTTCCATCGTAGCCCATCTGGTTAATAGCGCGTGCACACATCCAAGGGGTCTGGGGTTCGAGTCCCAGGTGCCCCAATTTTTGCTCTGTTTTTCGTGTATACTGTTGCACGCACACAGCCACATCCACTTCGGGCCAGATCTGCTGTTGGGCTTCCACAGTGAGCAGCATTCAGCCCACATTTTTTTTGTTCGCTGCGATTTATCTAATTCCAAGGGCATGCATATTTACAGAATATGCCGTCATTTTGATTTGTTCATAACTAAATATCCGTGCATCCAAATAAAACATGTCATATATGAAACATGCTTAGAATTTCATCTAGTTTAAAAATATGCAACTTTCATGCATGTTAAAAAAATGTTTAAGGTGATGTGGCCAGATCTGCTGTTGGGCTTCCACAGTGAGCAGCATTCAGCCCACATTTTTTTTGTTCGCTGCGATTTATCTAATTCCAAGGGCATGCATATTTACAGAATATGCCGTCATTTTGATTTGTTCATAACTAAATATCCGTGCATCCAAATAAAACATGTCATATATGAAACATGCTTAGAATTTCATCTAGTTTAAAAATATGCAACTTTCATCCATGTTAAAAAAATGTTTAAGGTGATGTTTGCCTATATTTTTGCCTCTTGCCATGTTAAAATGATTTAATTCATAACTATTTAACCGTAGCTCCAAATTTAATAATCTTTATATGTAAATGGGGTAGAAAAATGCCTAGTTTAACATGGTGGCATCACTTTGCATGTTTAACAAACCTAAAATTGTGTTTAGGGCAAAAAAGTACCTAATTCATTATTATGCACATGAGGAGTTTCCGGACTTGTTGTTCGTTGTTTCTGGCCTCATTTAAACTTGCCTAGATAGGTAGTTTTGTTGTGCTTCACCTCTTGCCATGGTAACAACATTTAATCTTGTTGGGTACCTAAATGAGAGAGAACTAAATAAGTCATGTGGTGTTTTCTTCAATATGCAACTCCGTTGCATATTGAGCTCCACTTAATTTGTAGGGTTGCTTGTGCACCTTGCCATGCCATGCTTCATTAAACCGGACATGCATCATACTTGGTTGTGCATCATGCCATGTTTATGTGATGGTTGTTTACTATGTTGTTTGCTTCTTTCTGGTGTTGCTTCTTCGGGTTAGTTCTGATAACGTCGCGTTTGTGAGGATCCGTTCGACTATGTCCGGTTGTCTTCTTCATGGACTCGTTCTTCTTCCTTGTGGGATCTCAGGCAAGATGACCATACCCTCGAAATCACTTCTATCTTTGCTTGCTAGATGCTCGCTCTTTTGCTATGCCTATGCTGCGATACCTACCACTTGCTTATCATGCCTCCCATATTGTTGAACCAAGCCTCTAACCCACCTTGTCCTAGCAAACCGTTGTTTGGCTATGTTACCGCTTTGCTCAGCCCCTAGCGTTGTTAGTTGCAGGTGAAGATTGAAGTTTGTTCCTTGTTGGAATATGGAGATGTTGTTCCTTGTTGGAACAGGTTTACTTGTTGGGATATCACAATATCGCTTATTTAATTAATGCATCTATATACTTGGTAAAGGGTGGAAGGCTCGGCCTTATGCCTGGTGTTTTGTTCCACTCTTGCCGCCCTAGTTTCCGTCATATCGCTGTTATTTTCCCGGATTTTGCATTCCTTACGCGGTTGGGTTATAATGGGAACCCCTTGACAGTTCGCCTTGAATAAAACTCCTCCAGCAATGCCCAACCTTGGTTTTACCATTTTCCACCTAGCCTTTTCTTTCCCTTGGGTTCTACAGACTCAAGGGTCATCATTATTTTAACCCCCCCCCCCCCGGGCCAGTGCTCCTCTGAGTGTTGGTCCACCTCGTCAGCCGCCAGTGGCCACCAGGGGCAACTCTGGGCTGGCCTACCGGAAGTTTAGACAATCTGAGTGTGCCCTGAGAACGAGATATGTGCAGTTCCTATCGGGATTTGTCGGCACATTCGGGCGGTGTTGCTGGATTTGTTTTAACTTGTCGAAGTTGTCTTGTAACCTGGATGCCGAGTCTGATCGGGTTGTCTTGGGAGAAGGAATATCCTTTGTTGACCGTGAGAGCTTGTGATGGGCTAAGTTGGGACACCCCTGCAGGGTTTTGAACTTTTGAAAGCCATGCCCGCGGTTATGGGCAGATGGGAATTTGTTAATGTCCGGTTGTAGAAAACCTGAAGTTGACCTTAATTAAAATACATCAACCGCGTGTGTTACCATGATGGTCTCTTCTCGGCGGGGTCCGGGAAGTGAACACGGTGTTGGAGTAATGCTTGACATAGGTTGTTCTAGGATCACTTCTTGATCATAGTTTTATCGACCGTGCCTTGCCTTCTCTTCTCGCTCTCATTTGCGTATGTTAGCCACCAAACATGCTAGTCGCTTGCTGCAGCTCCACCTCATACCTTTTACCTTACCCATAAGCTTAAATAGTCTTGATCGTGAGGGTGTAAGATTGCTGAGTCCCCGTGACTCACAGTTACTTCCAAAACCAGTCAGGTGCCGATGTTACTAAGCAGGTGACGCAACCAAGCTCAAGGAGGAGCTCGATGAAGATCTTGTCCTTTGTGTTGTTTTGTTCTAGTTTATCAATAGTGGAGCCCAGTTGGGGTTGATCGGGGACCTTGTCGCATTTGGGGCTCTTCTTTTATTTTGGTTCCGTAGTCAGACCTTGATTGTATTTGGATGTTGTAATGCTGTATTCATGTATTTGTGTGAAGTGGCGATTGTAAGCCAACTATGTATCTTTTCCCCTATTGTATTACATGGGTTGTTTGGGAAGATTACCTCACTTGCGACATTGCTTTCAATGCGGTTATGCCTCTAAGTCGTGCTTCGACACGTGGGAGATATAGACGCATCGAGGGTGTTACAGTATCGGCGCGGCAGGCCATAGTCGGACTATCAGCTCCTTCATGGCTAGCTCGTTCGCCTTGTGCAGCTCGACCAGCTATTTCAGCTGGTCGCTGAAGGACACCGGATTTTCGGGCACATGATATTGAGACCAGAACAGCTTCTCCATAGAACTCCCCTCCCCGGCTCAATAGAACTTGGCAGCATCTGATACGCTGCGCGGCAAATCCGTAAATGCCCCTGGAGAGCCCCAAATTCGGGTAAGTAAAAGGAACGCTTCCTTCATAGACTTGCTTTGCATAATGAAAGCCTTACCACCGTGATCTTCCGGGCCACCTGGATTTCCTGGAGGGCGCTCTGGGCTTCAGCTCGAGCCTCCTGTGTGCTCTGGAGGGCCTTCGCAAGTTCGGACGCTTGCGTCTTAGAATCACGGTCCAAGGACTCGCACTTCTTGACGGCGTCCATGAGCTCTTGCTGAACCTCGCCGATCCGGGCCTCGTGCTTCTCGCGCGTGGTGTGTTCCTTGGACGCTTTGTCCTCGGCCTTCTCTAATGCCTTCTTGAGGGCCGCCACCTCAGTTGTGGCCCCTAATAAAGTGCATGGCACTTTAGTCAGCACGAACCATTCATCCTTCCTAAACATACACGCAGGTTACTGCATACCTTTGTTGTCCTCCAGTTGTTTCTTCACGAGGCCAAACTCTTTCTCGGCCCGTTCCAGGTTCTGCTTCAGTCTGGAGACCTCCGCAGTGTGAGCGGCAGCAGCCAGCAGCGACGCCTGCTTATTCACATAGACATATTATGTTAGACTCCTGTGAAATTATTTTGATCCCTTGTTCGGCTTTTCCTTTCCAGACACCGAACAGATCATCAGGGGATACTGTCCACATTGTGATATTTTTTCTACAATTGTTACCTCAAAACCTGTTAAAAGGCTAGTGCAGGCCTCGGTCGGTTCGCTTTTGGCGGACTGAAACTTTTCGATCATCGTACCCATAAGGACACAGTGCTCATCCATAATGGTGATGCCTCGCAGCGCTTCCAGCAGATTGTCCGATGCCTCTGGTTGGACAGAGGTCATCAGTGGGACAGGCACACCTCCTTTCAGGGAAGGCCGTTCGCCGGACTCCGGAGCCGTGTAGGTCTCCGGAATGGTATTCGGTTGAGGGACGAAGAGAACTTGGCCTCCACTGCCAGTCCCCATAGGGGCTTTTTTCCCCTCATGTCCGGCAGCCGAGGAGTCATCCTGCGGCGCCGCCTAGACAATTTCTGGAATCTCCCCCCCCCCCCCGGTCTGGGAAGATCCTTTGAGACGCCACCTCGTCATCACCCTTGGGTGAGGTAGAATGAGAGGGCGGCGGAGACATGATAGCCATCTCCTTTGAGTCTAGCGAATCCTCTGTCGAGGATCGCGGGGAGCCATCGCGGGCCGGACAGTAATGTCACAGTTTAAAGATATTAATATTATAAACTGGAAAGGCCAGGTATTGGGAGGTGCGTAGGGTATTGGTACTTATGAGGAAGCCTGAGGCTTGGTCCGGGGCATTCGCTCCGGACTGCTTTCGACGTCCCATGCGAAGTTATCCGCAAGGGAGCCCTTTCCCCTCTTGGACGCCTTCGCCTCCAGATTCGTGGAGGCCTCTCTTTTCTTCTTTCCCCCCTCCGGGGGGAAGCTGCTTTCTTCTTCCTCCTCGCCGTCGTCTTTAGCGACCGAAGAGTCAGTCTCTTCTTCGGACGACATGTCCGAAGCGCCCTTTCGGCGAAGGTCACTCCTGCTCCCTTTGGCCGTCTTCTTGGCCTTCTTCTCCGGCACATCATAAGGCGTCGAAAATAGCATCTTCGTTAGGAGTGGGGTTTCCTCGTCTTCGGGGAGTGGAGCGGGACAATTAATCCGCTCCGCTATGTTGATCCAGGCCTGAAAATTGATACGAAGGCTTAGACTCCTTCCCAAAATATGCCAGTGAAGGCTATACCTTGAATACATGAAATTACTTACCGAATTGGCCTGGCGCTTTAAGCTGAGCCCATGATCTTCGGTTGTGGGCGGTGGTGTCTCGCCGGCCTTGAAGAGCACTTTCCAGATATCTTCGTGTGTTGTGCCGAAAAGCTCTCATAGCGTCTGATGCTTGGCCGGATCGAATTCCCACAAATAAAAAGTCTGGTCTTGGCACGGAAGGATCCGACGAATGAGCATAACCTGGATCACATTTACAAGTTTGGTCCTCTTGGTTAGCATGTTCTGAACGCACGTCTGGAGCCCAATCAGCTCGCTCGAAGAGCCCCAGGCGAGGCCCTTCTCTTGCCAGGAGGTAAGTCACAGTGGAGCTCCGGATTGAAATTCGGGGGCTGCTGCCCAGTTGGTGTTGCGCGGCTCGGTGATGTAGAACCACCCCGACTGCCACCCCTTCACCGTCTCCACGAAGGAACCTTCGGGCCATATAACGTTGGGCATCTTGCCCACCATGGCGCCTCCGCACCCTGCCTATTGGCCTTTCACCACCTTCAGCTTTACATTGAAAGTCTTCAGCCATAGGACGAAGTGAGGCGGGATATGGAGGAAGGCCTCACGAATGATTATAAATGCTGAGATGTTGAGGATAAAGTTGGGGGCTAGATCATGGAAGTCCAGCCCGTAGTAAAACATCAGTCCACAGACAAACGGGTGGAGAGGGAATCCCAGACCATAGACGAAATGTGCAAGAAAAACAACCCTCTCATGGGGCTCTGGGGTAGGGACGATCTGTCCTTCGGCCGGGAGACGGTGAACGATCTCCTTGGCCAGGTATCCGGCCTCTCGAAGCTCCTTGATGTCTTTCTCCTTGACAGAAGAAGCCATCCACTTGCCACTAGCTTCGGACCCGGACATGGTTGGAGCGTTTTCTCAGGCGGAGGAAGCTAAGGCTTGGGCGCTGGAGCTCTAGAATGGATGGGGAAAGGCAAGAAGAAGGCGTGGTGGAAGAAGGAGGAATCTTATCTCCTCATAAGGGCAGTGAATATTGAACGCCACCCCACTCGCCTCAAAATTCGCCTACTCCCAAGGGCTGTGTAAATGGCACGGTTGGGTTACCCACGCCCGTATTGATGAGAATCTTGTAATAAGGGGACATGATCTCTGCTTTGACAAGACGTGCCAATGGCAACCGCGTCTCGAAACATGGAGCGGCAGGCAAAAAACAGTTTGAAATTATGACCGGATGGATGTAATGTCATGTTGTAAAAGTTGTCAACGGATTGGACTCGTGTATTATTATATTCTCTCTACGGTGGTGTGTGGTGTGTGTTACAGGTCCGGACACGATCTATTCATCCGAAGACTATTCTAGAGTTCGGAAGGAGGAAACCGCCTTGCAATGCCGAAGACAGCACTACGCGCCGAATACCTTGTCATTGAAGCCAGGTTTAGGGGCTACTGAGGGAGTCCTGGACTAAGGGGTCCTCGGGCGTCCGGCCTGTTAGTTATGGGCCAGACTGATGGGCTATGAAGATACAAAGACCGAAGACAACACCCGTGTCTGGATGGTACTCTCCTTGGCGTGGAAGGCAAGCTTGGCGACCGAATATGTAGATTGCCTTCTTTGTAACCGACCTTATGTAACCCTAGATCCTTCCGATGTCTATATAAACTAGAGGACTTAGTCCGGATAGGGGATACTCATTATCATAGCCATACAAGCTAGACCTCTAGGGTTTAGCCATTATGATCTCGAGATAGATCAACTCTTGTAATACTCATATTCATCAATATCAATCAAGCAGGACGTAGGGTATTACCTCCATAGAGAGGGCCCGAACCTGGGTAAACATCGTGTCCCTTGTCTCCTGTTACCATCGACCTTAGACGCATAGTTCGGGACCCCCTACCCGAGATCCGCCGGTTTTGACACCGACATGCGCCCAAGTAGGAGGAATCCTACTTGGGGCCCTAGTGCAATTCGCCCCCCTTACCATAACTTCCGGAGGGGCAAGGAGGGGGGAGGCCGAATCCCTCCCCTTCCTTCTCTCTTCCCCTCTTTCCTTCCCTTCCAGGCTCGGCCTATATGGGGGGCACAGCAGCCCATGCTGGCTGCTGCGTTTTCCCTCTTGGCCCATTAGGCCCATATCTTTGTCGGGGGTGCCCGGAACCCCTTTCCGATGACCCAATATGTACCCGGTACCCCTGGAGCACTTCTGGTGTCCGAATACTATCGTCCTATATATCAATCTTTACCTCTCGTCCATTTTGAGACTCCTTGTCATGTCTGTCATCTCACCTGGGGCTCCGAACAACATTCGGTCACCAAATCACATAACTCTTATAATACAAAATCGTCATCGAACGTTAAGCGTGCGGACCCTACGGGTTCGAGAACCATGTAGACATGAACGAGACACCTCTCCGGTCGATAACCAACAGCGGAACCTGGATGCTCATATTGGTTCCCACATATTCTACGAAGATCTTTATCGGTCGTACCATAATGACAACATACGTTATTCCCTTTGTCATCAGTATGTTACTTGCCCGAGATACGATCGTCGGTATCGTCATACCTAGTTCAATCTCGTTACCGGCAAATCTCTTTACTCGTTCCGTAATACATCATCCCGCAACTAACTCATTAGTCACATTGCTTGCAAGGCTTCTTATGATGTGTATTACCGAGAGAGCCTAGAGATACCTCTCCGATACTCGGAGTGATAAATCCAAGTCTCGATCTATGCCAACCCAACAAACACCTTCGGAGATACCTGTAGAGCATCTTTATAATCACCCAGTTAAGTTGTGACGTTTGATAGCACACAAGGCATTCCTCCGGTATCCGGGAGTTGCATAATCTCATAGTCGAAGGAATATGTATTTGACATGACGAAAGCAATAGCAATAAAACTGAACGATCAATATGCTAAGCTAACGGATGGATCATGTCCATCACATCATTCTCCTAATGATGCGATCCCGTTATCAAATGACAACTCATGTCCATGGTTAGGAAACCTTAACTATCGTTGATCAACGAGCTAGTCAAGTAGAGGCTTACTAGGGACTTAGTGTTTGTCTATGTATTCACACATGTATTAAGGTTTTCGGTCAATACAATTCTAGCATGAATAATAAACATTTATCATGAATAAGGAAATATAAAATAACAACTTTATTATTGCCTCTAAGGCATATTTCCTTCATACCTGTCTTTTCATAACCCAAGTGCTCAACTATTTCTTCAAACATTTTGTAATACGCCCTTTCCACATGATAGTAATCATAGCAAACCTTATGACCATTCAAATAGCACATATTCTGCCCACTCCCGAAGAAAGAACCTCCTCAAAAGTGAAAAATCCACTGCCTTTCTCTGAAAAATAGAACATACAACAATAATTAAAATTTGTGCACTGAAGATACTAAAACACTAGAATAATTGGGGTAAAATTGCATCCAATCGACATATTCACACAAATAGCATGTGCAAAACGGCCTAATCACAACAAGGAACCATTTTTCGCTCCAAAAGTGCATCGAATCGACCTAGTGACATTGTAAAGTGATGTACCGTATGCCGGAGCCGCCTCACCGTCGGGCCACCGTCGAGGGACCTGCATCGCCGCCAAACAGCGCTGGCTTCGACAAGCTGTCATCCAACTCGCTTCAGCCGCCGCACGAACTATGAATAGAGGGTGGCCGGAACGCCGATCATCCGCTATCGCACCCCCTCACCGCTAGGGATGCACTCTGTTTCGCGGTGGGGGAGGAAGAGGAGAGGCACCGAGAAGACAGAAAGATAGGGAGGCAATTGCAAAATAACCAACTCCTCGAGTTGATGGGTGGGTCCAATCTGACGAGCGGGGCCAGCCTGATGTGGCATATGACGGAATACATAGTACATATGCAACGTGTAGAGCCAGGACTGGCGTTTCAACCTCAGAGACTGTATTGATCACATATTTGCATGTACCAGGACCGTATTGGAGCACTTTACAACCTCCATGACCAAGTTGGATGTTGTGATCGACTACGAGGACTATAGATGCAATTAGCTCTATTTTTCAGAGTTTAGAGAGTACCTTTTTTTTTGCATGGTTAGTTCAGAGAGTACCTACGGCTGGAAATACCTATCATCCCCCCCCCCCCCCCCCTCTGTTTTTTGTCTTCCCTGTAAAAACTATGTGTTCCTTCATGGCGTAGGCCTCCTAATACTAAAGACAAGCTGCCTGTGTGCTCCGTTTCCACTCGCACTCTCATCTCACCTTCTACATTCTTCAACTCCAAAGCTTTATCTTTTCAAAAAAAAAACTCCAAAGCTTTGCAAGGAGGAAGAGCTCCCTCCGGGTAGGTATATTCATGGCTGCCACGGTGGTCGTGGCGTGCTTCCCTCGGACTCGGAGCGCCGATTTCCGGTCCGAGCGGCCGAGCAGCTGCGCCTGCGCGGTGCTCTCCACCGAAGCTGGCCACGCTCCTCTTCCTCTTCCACTCTACCAACAGCAGCCAAGTCCCGCCCTGTGGTACAAATCATACTGTACAATTCACCTTGTAAACTGTGACTGCCAAGTGCCAACCCAGTAGCCTGTTCCGTTCCCAGCTATAATAATGAAAAAGCAGGGCGAAGTTCGCCTGTTCATCTGAAAAACGATACGTACCAATTTTATTTATCAGTGTATAGACTGATACTAGATCACAAGTCTTTCATGCTACCCCACAAATCTCAACCTATCTTAATCTCGTCAGAGCTCGCAGAGAGCTCGTGAAAGAATAGAGAGTTCGCTTGGACCACAGGTCGAAGTACCTACCAGCTAGTACTACACATTATACACGTGAATTTGATTTGGCTAGTGTTAGATCAAAAGTATGCCGCTATGCTGGATTTGAGCAGGCATCTTTCCGGCTCCCGGACGATATAAATCTCATCTCCGACAGCACCTTGATACAGATCCTGGTTCCTGTGCCATTTCCACAGAGCGTGCGTCTCATTCTTCACCTGCACCAACAAATTATTAGCTCCTCAGTCACCCAACTATGTACAGTATGTATCTACAAGGTCAGAAGCTACTCTCGGTATTTCTTCACGGAGCAGCAGTTACCTCGAGAATGCCGTGGCCGAAGCTGCTCTCCCGGTAGGCGCTGTAGTCCGGCTGCCGGTCCCAGCAGAAGCTGCCGGCGGCGGGGCCGGACGTGAAGTTGAAGGCGCAGAAGCCGCCCATGAAGTCGTCAGGCGTGGACAGTGGCTCCGGGCAGCGCCCTGGGTCGTCGGCGTGGGTGGTGGCCATCTTCTCGCGGTTCCCGCCGTCGCCCACCGAGATGTGCACGGCGCCGCACGGGTCCAGCGTGTAGTTGAACACCCGGTTGGAGCGCTCGTACGCGTGCACCTGCCAGACCTCACACAAAGCCACTCTCAGCTGCTTGCCAATTAATGTTCAGACTTCAGAGGTACTGTAAGTCAGACGGTGTTACGTTACATACATGGCCGGTGAAAACGATGTCGAGGCCGTAGGAGTAGAGCAGCTCCTCCATGGCCACTCTCATGCACTCTGCCTCCCTGTAGTGAGCCTTGTAGGTGCTGTACCATGGCGCGTGCCACCCGGCGACCAGCCACGGGGTCACCGATCTGTCCACCTTTGCCAGGTCCTTCTCCAACCATCTGTACTGCTCTCCTGAATTTATTTGTTGTGCACAAGATTCAGTCCACCAAGTTTCAGCTTCCTTTCACTAATCAAATACAGTTCAGTTCAGAACTAAACTGGATTGAATTGTGTGAGCACCTGATTTGCTGTAGGCAGCGTAGGCAGCGAGCATGATGAAATGGATGCCGCCAGCGTCGAACGAGTAGTAGAAGGGGGAGAAGGAGTCGCTCTCTTTGGACGGGAACGCGAACCGCGCGCTGTAAGCCGCGAACGTCTTGTTGCCGATCTGCTGCTCGATCTCATGGTTCCCTTCGACCACCATCATCGGCGTGGTCGACGTCACGGACTCCATGTACCTCCCCCAGTAATCCCAGCGCGGCTGGTACGTCTCGTGGATGGGGGTGGACTTGGCGAACGAGCAGGAGTAGCAGTCCGTTCCGGTGCCGTTGGTCAGGTACAGGTTGGCGTAGCTCACGTCGCCGAGGAGGAGGACCAGGTCGGGCTGGTTGCTCGCCATGTGCTCCACGGTCGAGGTGGTGTTGTACGTGAGCCCGAGGTCCCCGACCACGGCGATCCTCCCCGGGTAGCTCCGCGGCCCGACGGCCGGCATCGTCCGGAACGCGTGCACGGCGCTCGTCGCACCCGGGATGGCTGGGTCGCCGCACTGGTAGTAGTACTTCGTCCCAGGCTCAAGCCCTGCATTGCGGCGAGAATTTCAGTCCCACGTTTGCTTCTGGTAGCTGTAAAAACTGCATTTTTTGTTTGTTTTTGGATTGTGGAGCAGGGGATCGACCTTGGAGGCGGACGTGGTGGATGATGCCGGAGGTGTAGTTCTGGAGGCCCTCGAAGGGGTAGAGCTGGCTGTACACGAGCGCGTCGCCGGTGGCCTCGCGGACCAAAGAATCGGCGGCGAGGCCGTAGCGCACGACGCTGCCGACCGTGCCGGGGTCCAGCGGTTTGACGGCGCCGCCCATCTGGAAATCCCCTGCGGAACCAACAGCCAATGCCATCTCAGAACTGACCAAAGGCATTACATTCCAGTGAAATTAGCTCAACTACCTGTGATCCAGGAGACCCAGGCGGAGGTGGGAGCGGCGGAGAGCGCGACGGCGATCTGCTCGGGAGCCCAGCCTGTGACCCGACGCTGCACCCGGGGGTCCGTGTCCGGCAGGTCCACCGCGTGGCCCCTGTCTTCCCGCAGCGGCACCGTCACCGGCCACGACGGTCCCTCCAGCGTCGAAGCCGGCTCAGCCGCCGCCGCGGCGGCGAGCAGAAGCAGCGGCAGCGACCCCCTCCAAATCCCCATAGTCGTTTGGTGCCGCGGGCGCTCCCTCTTTCGTCGGGATCGAAAGGAGAGCAGTGCGAGGTGAGATTGGCATGGAGAGAATTGGGACGATTTTGTGGGAAAATTTATAGGAATCGAGCAGAGAAGGATGGGAGTGAAGTCGAATCTGGTGATCTTGTTGCATTCTCTGGAATTGGCAACTCGGTGACGTCCCGTCCGGCCGCCCACTTTGGAACAGCAGGATAAACACAAGCAAGGTTGCCTCGACATTGCTGCAAAAGTGGGCATCTTCCATGGTCACCGTCGAATATGCCCCCCCACCTCCGTCAGAACGGGTCCGTCCACGTGTGCTTCAAAACTTCCCTAACTGCAAGCCGACATGTCTGTTTTCTGATAGCGTCTCCAACAACCGCGTTATATAAGCACCGTGCTGAAAAATTAGTGTTTTTTGTGCGAGCTACCGTTCCAGGCGAGGCGTAAAAATCACGCGCGCGGCATATCTAATTCAGCGCGCGGGCCGAAACGCCATAGCACGCCGCTTATTTGCTGCACCCGCTCCCGCGCGCTGGACTCTCGAACGCTTGCTCGCAACTCCATCTACCCCATCCAGTCACGGCGCCGCCGCTGCCCGCGCCACCCCATTTATTCCGGCGACCGTTCCGGCGCTTCCTCGGCCTATCCCTGCGCTGCGGCGGCTTTCTCCGTCTCCCTCTAGTCACCGCCGCCCCTCACGCGCGGCAGTCCTCCAACGAACAGCGTCCGGCCGCTCACTGTCGCTCGGCGCTCGCAAGGTGTTCGACAAAACGCCCGAAAGGCATGTATTGCTCAAACTTCATAAATTTGATGCATGTTGATTGTAGTTTTTATAGCCTAGTATTGAACATTGTAGATGAGTTCGTCGTATGATTCTTCCGAAGAAGAATTTGAAATGGAAGAGGAGGAGGATCTTGCAATGATCCTAGCTATGTACATCAATAAAAAACCGAAGCACGGTGGTTCGATTATGGGTCGGCAGAAAATTTGGAGGGATAGGATCAATGCCGGAGAATCCCACATACCCGGAGTTGTACGTTCGTCGCCGGTCTAGGATGAGCACCGAGTTGTTCAGGCGCATTGCAGAGAAACTAGCGAGCCATGATTGGTTTTTTCAGCAAAGGAAGAATGCCGTCGGAGAGCTCGGGCATAACACCTTTCAGAAGGTGACAACCGCTTTGTGTATGTTGGCATACGGTATCCCGGCTGATCTAGTTGATGATCACTTGGCCATGGGTGAGAGCCAAGCCATCATGTGTGTCAAGCGCTTCGCAGTCGGAATTATTCAAGTGTTTGGCCAGGAGTATTTGAGATCTTCCAATGCTGAAGACGCCGCAAGGCTATTGGAGATGAAGAAAGCTCGCGGCTTCCCAGGTATGCTTGGCTCAATAGATTGCATGCATTGGAGTTGGAAGAATTGTCCAAAGGAATGGCATGGGCAATTCCACGGCCAAAAAGGGTTCCACTATAATCCTTGAAGCGATGGTCGATCAAAAGACTTGAATTTGGTATGCTTTCTTTGGAATGCCTGGATCTTTGAATGGCATCAACTGTGACACCCCCGATTTGACCGTACACTAATCATACACGCAAATGTGTACGATCAAGATCAAGGACTCACGGGAAGATATCACAACACAACTCTACAAATAAAATAAGTCATACAAGCATCATATTACAAGCCAGGGGCCTCGAGGGCTCGAATACAAGAGCTCGATTATAGACGAGTCAGCAGAAGCAACAATATCTGAGCACAGACATAAGTTAAACAAGTTTGCCTTAAGAAGGCTAGCACAAACTGGGATACAGATCGAAAGAGGCGCAGGCCTCCTGCCTGGGATCCTCCTAAACTACTCCTGGTCGCCGTCAGCAGGCTGCACGTAGTAGTAGACACCTCCCGAGTAGTAGTAGTCGTCATTGACAGTGGCGTCTGGCTCCTGGGCTCCAACGTCTGGTCGCAGCAATCGAGTATAGAAAGGGGGAAAAGAGGGAGCAAAGCAACCGTGAGTACTCATCCAAAGTACTCGCAAGCAAGGAGCTACACTACATATGTATGCATTGGTATCAAATGGAATAAGGGTATCATATGTGGACTGAACTGCAGAATGCCGGAATAAGAGGGGGATAGCTAGTCCTGTCGAAGACTACGCTTCTGGCCACCTCCATCTTGCAACATGTAGAAGAGAGTAGATGGTAAGTTCACCAAGTAGCATCGCATAGCATAATCCTAACCGATGATCCTCCCCTCGTCGCCCTGTGAGAGAGCGATCACCGGTTGTATCTAGCACTTGGAAGGGTGTATTTTATTAAGTATCTGGTTCTAGTTGTCATAAGGTCAAGGTACAACTCCGGGTCGTCCTTTTACCGAGGGACACGGCTATTCGAATAGATTAACTTCCCTGCAGGGGTGCACCACATAACCCAACACGCTCGATCCCATTTGGCCGGACACACTTTCTTGGGTCATGCCCGGCCTCGGAAGATCAACACGTCGCAGCCCTACCTAGGCACAACAGAGAGGTCAGCACGCCGGTCTAAATCCTATGGCGCAGGGGTCTGGGCCCATCGCCCATTGCACACCTGCACGTTGCGAATGCGGCCGGTGAGCAGACCTAGCAACCTCCATTACAAAGGAAGTTGCGTTACGCGGTCCAACCCGGCGCGTGCCGCTCAGTCGCTGACGTCACGAAGGTTTTGGCTGATACCGCGACGTCGAGTGCCCATAACTGTCCCCGCGTAGATGGTTAGTGCGTATAGGCCAGTAGCCAGACTCAGATCAAATACCCAGATCTCGTTAAGCATGTTATTTTGAAGTAACCGCGAACGCCGACCAGGGCCAGGCCCACCTCTCTCCTACGTGGTCTCAACCTGCCCTGTCGCTCCGCCTCAAAGTAACAGTCGGGGGCCGTCGGGAACTCAGGCCCACCACTACCTGGATGGAGCTACCTGCCCCTTCAGCCCCAATCTCCAAACAGTATCATCGGTAATGTAACAGTGTAAAGTATATAGTATATGCTCGTGATCACCTCCCGAAGTGATCACGGCCCAGTAGTATAGCATGGCAGACGGACAAGAGTGTAGGGCCACTGATGATAAACTAGCATCCTATACTAAGCATTAGGATTGCCGGTAAAGGTAACAACAGTAGTAGCAAGGACAGGCTATGCATCAGGATAGGATTAACGGAAAGCAGTAACATGCTACACTACTCTAATGCAAGCAGTATAGAGAAGAGTAGGCGATATCTGGTGATCGAAGGGGGGGCTTGCCTGGTTGCTCTGGCAAGAAGGGATCGTCAACACCATAGTCGTACTGGGGGTCTCCGGCAGTCTCTTGGTCTACCGGAAAGAAGTAACGGAGGGGGAACACAATAAATAACAGAGCAATCAATGTAACAAAAAGCAAGACGCGGCATTACGTTGTGCTAGGTTTGGCCTGACGCGGTACGAGGTGATACCGGTGAAGGGGGGAAACATCCGGGTAAATATCCC
This sequence comes from Triticum urartu, assembly GCF_003073215.2. NCBI lineage: Eukaryota > Viridiplantae > Streptophyta > Magnoliopsida > Poales > Poaceae > Triticum > Triticum urartu. Next base: position 512,651,551 of record NC_053025.1, on the reverse strand, counting down.
CGGTGTTTCGCGTTTTCGGACAGATGAACCGGAGGGGGAAAGTTGCGTGTTCGCTATGCTAGGGATGTGTGGCGGACGAACGGGTTGCGTATCCGGGTTCGTCTCGTTGTTCTGAGCAACTTTCATGTACAAAGTTTTTCCATCCGAGCTACGGATTATTATATATTAATTTTTAAAGTTTTATATCATTTTCTAGGATTAACATATTATTTTAATTCAAAATTGCATTTATGACGTCAGCATGTCATCAGCAGTCAACTCTGACCGTTGACTGGTCAAGCTGACACGTGGGTCCCACTGTCATTGACTGAGTTTATCTAAAACAGATTAATTAGTTTAAACAGTGATTAGGTTAATTTAACAGACCTAATTAAGTTAACTAATTAAGTAATTAATTATTTTAATTATATATTTTTATTCTTCTCTTTTTTTAAAAGGGGCGTGGGTGGGGGCCCCACTGGGCAGTGGCCCATAGGGCCAAACGGGCGCGGGCGAACGGGCGCTGCCCGATCGGGCGCACGCCCGAGGGGTGCTGGGTACGCACGGCGCACGCCGGCGCCGGCGGCCAGGGCCAGAGGAGGCGGCAGAGGGATTGCCACGACGAGGTGCTGGCGGCCAGGGCTGCGCGCGGTGGGCGAGGCCGGCGAGGCCAGCGCGTGTGCGCATGGCCAGGAGGGCAGCAGCGGGGGGCGCCGCTGCGGCGTGCGACGCGACGACCAGTAAAGGCGGGGGCGGCGGGAGCGGTTCAAGGCGGAGGCGGGCACGCGAGCGCAACGAGCGACCGGAGTGGGCGGGCACGGGGAGGCGGCGCACGGCGAGGACGGCGCAGAGGGCGCGGTGAGCGCGTGCTCACCGCAGGTGCACGCATAGGCGGTCTAACGTGCGGTGACCGCGAGCGAGGGGCGAGGCAGAGAAGGGAAGAGGCCCGGGGCCTCACCAACGTTGATGGGGAGAGGGGGCGACGAGGCGTGCGGAGGCCGGTCGTGGAGGAGGACGAAGACGGGCGGTCCGGCGACGCGGCGTCAGGGATGCGGGGTGACTTCGGGGCGAGGTGGCGGCGAGGTCCAGCAGCTTCAGAGGCGGGGCGGCGGCGGGGAGGAGGCCCTGTGACGAGCGTCGGCGGCAGCATCAGGCGCGCGAGGTTCTTGGGCGGCGTCGGCGCAGTCGGGGATGGCTCCTGCGTCGGGATCGGGCGCGACCCCGATCTAGATCGGGACAAGGGGGAGAGAGACGTGGGGGGAGGGGGGAAGAGTGGAGATCGTGCGGGAGCGGTGGGGATGGACCGGGCTAGGGTTTCCGTCTGTGGGGTGGGGGGGGGGTTATGGAGGGGTTAGGTGGGCCGGCCCGGTTGGATGGCCAGTTGGGCTGAGGCCTAGCGTGGGTGGGGAGTCTTTCTTCCTTTTCTTTCTTTGTTGTTTTGTTTTTGTTTAGACCTTTTCTTTTTTATTTATTTTCTTTTCTGTTTTATTTCTAGTTTCTTTTAATCTTTAGTTTTTACAAAAATCACCACTAGTATCTAAAGTAGTATTTATAAACAAATTGCTGTCACATCAATTCTTAACCCATAATAAAATATTTTTAATATTTTATAAAATCCAATAGGTATTTGTTTAATTGTTTTCACTACTGTTTTAATTAGTTTAGAGCCCTTAAACATTTTATTAAGGTTTGGTTTCTCCATCGTATTTACACATGATTTATCTGACCCACCTTGAACATTTTGGTTTCATTGTTTGAAAACTTTTATTATTTGCCTTTAATTGAATTTTGAATTTGAAACGGTTTTGAACTAACCCGAGATTAACTAAACTGACAGAGGTGATGTGTCACCATTAACGTGAGATTACTGTAACATGATTATCCGGGCGTCGCATCAACGTTGTCAACCGGTCACCACTGATGAATAAGATTACAAATGGTAATTTGCCACCGGTGCAGTTTGTAGCAAATGTTTGTACATACAACTATGGCTACTATCTTCCGTATGGCATCTAACCAAAGTGGCAAACATTTGTGAAGCCATTGAAAAAACCGGAACTAAAGAAAAATCTTGATTTCCACAATGCTCAGGCGGCAGCTAGAAAAGATGTGGAGATAGCTTTTGGGATTTTGCAAGCCCAATTTGCTATTATGAGAGGATCGGCTAGATTTTGGGATCAAAAGATGCTTTGGTACATCATGCACGCTTGTGTGATCATGCACAACATGATCATCGAGAATGAGCGTGGTCAAGATATAAACTACTCTCAATATGAGCTCTTGGGACATCCCGTGCGAGTGTGACGGAGGGCTGAAAGGGTGGCCCGTTTTGTTGCCTCCTATTATGCCGTTCGACATCCCGCAACGCATGATAATCTTCAGAAGGATCTTGTTGAGAAGTGGTGGTCTTGGAATGACCGACAAAGAGCATCATGATTTGTGTGTTTGATGTTGTATTATTGAACTATTTGTTGTATTGAATGATAAACTATTTGTTTGAGTTGTAATAATGAAATTGAACTATTTATTGTTAATTTATTTATTTGTTGTATTGAATGATAAACTATTTGTTTGAGTTGTAATAATGAAATTGAACTATTTATTGTTAATTTATTTTGTTTGTGTTTGATCTTTTTGCTTGTGTTTGGAATGCATATGTTGTTTGTTGGAAAATCGCACGTTCTGTATTTTTGCATGCTGCATTTTAGCGCGGCTACTGAAGCCAATGTTGCCCGCGCCAAACCAGATGATGGGCACGCGGAAAAATAGTTTTTAGCACGTGACGCGTTGGGCATTTGTTAGAAATGCTCTGAACCGACGTCCAGGAAGAGAAAATTTTGTTAAATGATTTAGTTGCATCGAAAATTTTGTTAAATGGTTTAGTTGCATCGAGGTACAAATGTTTCCACTATATATCTACGTTTGTTGCAGGTTTAGGCATGTCTAACCATTACCTATTTTAGAGTACCAAATCGGCCAAATATTCTATCTTTTTTTAACATAATACAGACGCAAGTGTTCAGATACACGTGCATATATTCATTTTTATGAACGCATACACGCACACCCTACTCTTATGAGCACCTTCGAAAGGCTGAGCCGCCATATCAGCTTGAAATTTACGAGCTCACTGTAGGCACCTCGTCATCGACGGGAACGTCTCCTCCCACTAAATGTGTTGGGGAACGTGGTAATTTTAGAAAATTTCCTACGCACACCCATAATCATGGTGATGCATAGCAACAAGATGGGAGAGTGTGTCCACATACCCTCGTAGACCAGAAGCGAAAGCGTTAGCACAACGCGGTTGATGTAGTCGTACGTCTTCACGATCCGACCGATCCAAGTACCGAACACACGGCACCTCCGAGTTCAGCACACGTTCAGCTCGATGACGTCCCACGAACTCCGATCCAGCAGAGCTTCACGGGAGAGTTCCGTCAGCACGACGGCGTGATGACGGTGATGATGATGCTACCGACGCAGTAAGCACCGCTACAATATGATCGAGGTGGATTATGGTGGAGGGGGGCACCGCACACGGCTAGGAGAGATCAACAGATCAACTTGTGTGTCTAGAGGTGCCCCTGTCCCCGTATATAATGGAGCAAGGGGGGAGGCCCGCCGCCCACTGTAGGCGCACCAGGAGGAGGAGTTCCTCCTCCTAGTAGGAGTAGGACTCCCCTCTTTCCTACTCCTACTAGGAGGGGTGAAGGAAGGGGGAGAGGGAGAAGGAAAGGGGGGCGCCCCCTCCTAGTCCAATTCGGCCCAGAGGGGGAGGGGCGCGCGGCCTGCCCTAGGCCAGCCCTCTCTCTCTCCACTAAGGCCCATAAGGCCCACTATTTCTCCCGGGGGGTTCCGGTAACCCTCCGGCACTCCGGTCTTCTCCGAAACCATCCGGAACACTTCCAGTGTCCTAATATAGTCGTCCAATATATCGATCTTTACGTCTCGACCATTTTGAGACTCCTCGTCATGTCCGTGATCATATACAGGACTCTGAACTACCTTCGGTACATCAAAACACAAAAACTCATAATAGATAGTCACCGAACTTTAAGCATGCGGACCCTACGGGTTCAAGAACTATGTAGACATGACCGAGACATGTCTCCGGTCAATAACCAATAACGGAACCTAGATTCTCATATTGGTTCCTACATTTTCTACGAAGATCTTTATCGGTCAAACCGCATAACAACATACGTTGTTCCCTTTGTCATCGGTATGTTACTTGCTCGAGATTCGATCGTCGGTATCTCAATACCTAGTTCAATCTCGTTATCGGCAAGTCTCTTTACTCGTTCCGTAATGCATCATCCCGCAACTAACTCATTAGTTACATTGCTTGCAAGGCTTATAGTGATGTGCATTACCGAGAGGGCCCAGAGATACCTCTCGGACAATCGAAGTGACAAATCCTAATCTTGATCTATGCCAGCTCAACAAGTACCATTGGAGACACCTGTAGAGCACCTTTATAATCACCCAGTTACATTCTGACGTTTGGTAGCACACAAAGTGTTCCTCAGGTATTCGGGAGTTGCATAATCTCATAGTCATAGGAACATGTATAAGTCATGAAGAAAGTAATAGCAACAAACTAAACGATCATTGTGCTAAGCTAACGGATGGGTCAAGTCATTCACATCATTCCCTAATGATGTGACCCCGTTAATAAAATGACAACTCATGTCTATGGCTAGGAAACTTAACCATCTTTGATTCAACGAGCTAGTCAAGTAGAGGCATACTAGTGACACTTTGTTTCTCTATGTATTCACACATTTACTAAGTTTTCGGTTAATACAATTCTAGCATGAATAATAAACATTTATCATGATATAAGGAAATATTAATAACTTTATTATTGCCTCTAGGGCATATTTCCTTCAGTCTCCCACTTGCACTAGAGTCAATAATCTAGTTCACATTTTTATGTGATTAGTTCACATCTCCATGTGATTAATACCCAAAGGGTTTACTAGAGTCAATAATCTAGTTCTCATCGCTATGTGATTAACACCCAAAGAGTGACCATGTTTTGCTTGTGAGAGAAGTTTAGTCTACGGGTCTGCAACATTCAGATCCGTATGTATTTCGCAAATTTTCTATGTCTACAATGCTTTGCACGGAGCTACTCTAGCTAATTGCTCCCACTTTAAATATGTATTTAGAGACATCCAGATCGGTGTCAAAGCTTTCATCGACGTAACTCTTTACGACGAAATCTTTTATCACCTCCATAACCGAGAAATATTTCCTTAGTCCTCTAAGGATAATTTTGACCGCTGTCCAGTGATCTACTCCTAGATTACTATTGTACTCCCTTGCCAGAATGATGCTAAGGTATATAATAGGACTGGTAAACAACATAGCATTCTTTATAGAACCTATGACTGAGGCATATGGAATGACTTTTCATTCTCTTTCTATTTTCTGCCGTGGTCGGGTTTTGAGTCTTTACTCAAATTCACACCTTGCAACACAGGCAAGAACTCCTTCTTTGACTGTTCCATTTTGAACTACTTCAAAATCTTGTCAAGGTATGCACTCATTGAAAAAAAACTTATCAAGCGTCTTGATCTATCTCTATAAATCTTGATCCTCAATGTGTAAGCAGCTTTATCAAGGTCTTTCTTTGAAAAACTCTTTTCAAACACTCCTTTCTGCTTTTCAAAAAATTCTACATTATTTCCAATCAACAATATGTCATTCACATATACTTATCAGAAATGATGTAGTGCTCCCACTCACTTTCTTGTAAATACATCCTTCACCGCAAGTCTGTATAAAACCATATGCTTTGATCACTTTATCAAAGCATATATTCCAACTTCCGAGATGCTTGCACTAGTCCATAGATGGATCGCTGGAGCTTGCTCATTTTGTTAGCACCTTTAGGATTGACAAAACCTTCTAGTTGCATCATATACAACTCTTCTTTAAGAAATCCATTAAGGAATGCAGTTTTGATATCCATTTGCCAGATTTCATAAATGCGGCAACTGCTAACATGATTCAGACAAACTTTTAAGCATTGAGACGAGTGAGAAAATCTCATCGTAGTCAACACCTTGAACTTGTCGAAAACATTTTTGCGACAATTCGAGCTTTGTAGATAGTAACACTACTATCAGTGTCCGTCTTCCTCTTGGAGATCCATTTATTCTCAATGGCTTGCCGATCACCGGGCAAGTCAACCAAAGTCCATACTTTGTTCTCATACATGGATCTCATCTCAGATGTCATGGCCTTAAGCCATTTTGCGGAATCTGGGCTCACCATCGCTTCTTCATAGTTCATAGGTTCACCATGGTCAAGTAACATGATTTCCAGAATAGGATTACCGTACCACTCTGGTGCAGATCTTACTCTGGTTGACCTACGAGGTTCGGTAGTAACTTGATCTGAAGTTTCATGATCATCATCATTAGCTTCCTCACTAATTGGTGTAGATGTCACAGGAACCGGTTTCTGTGATGAACTACTTTCCAATAAGGGAGCAGGTACAGTTACCTCATCAATTTCTACTTTCCTCCCACTCACTTCTTCCGAGAGAAACTCCTTCTCTAGAAAGGATCCATTCTTAACAACAAATGTCTTGCCTTAGGATCTATGATAGAAGGTGTACCCTATAGTTTCCTTTGGGTATCCTATGAAGACACATTTCTCCGATTCGGGTTCGAGCTTATCAGTTTGAAGTTTTTTCACATAAGAATCGCAATCCCAAACTTTAAGAAACGACAACTTTGGTTTCTTGCCAAACCACAGTTCATATGGTGTCGTTTCAACGGATTTAGATGGTGCCCTATTTAACGTGAATGCAGTTGTCTCTAATGCATAACCCCAAAACGATACTGGTAAATCGGTAAGAGACATCATAGATTGTACCATATCTAATAAAGTACGGTTACGATGTTCAGACACACCATTACGCTGTGGTGTTCCAGGTGGCGTGAGTTGCGATACTATTCTGCATTGTTTCAAATGAAGACAAAACTCGTAACTCAAATATTCGTCTCCGCAATCAGATCGTAGAAACTTTATTTTTCTTGTTACGATGATTTTCCACTTCACTCTGAAATTCTTTGAACTTTTCAAATGTTTCAGACTTATGTTTCATTTTGTAGATATACCCATATCTGCTCAAATCATCTGTGAAGGTTAGAAAATAACAATACCCGCCGCGAGCCTCAACACTTATCGGATCGCATACATCAGTATGTATTATTTCCAATAAGTCAGTTGCTTGCTCCATTGTTCCGGAGAACGGAGTCTTAGTCGTCTTGCCTATGAGGCATGTTTCGCAAGCATCAACTGATACATAATCAAGTGATTCCAAAAGCCCATAAGCATGGATTTTCTTCATGCGCTTTACACCAATATGACCTAAACGGCAGTGCCACAAATAAGTTGCACTATCATTATTAACTTTGCATCTTTTGGCTTCAATATTATGAATATGTGTATCACTACGATCGAGATTCAATAAACCATTCACCTTGGGTGTATGACCATTGAAGGTTTTATTCATGTAAACAGAACAACAATTATTCTCTGACTTTAAATGGATAACCGTATTGCAATAAACATGATCAAATCATATTCATGCTTAATGCAAACACCAAATAAGATTTATTTAGGTTCAACACTAATCCCGAAAGTATAGGGAGTGTGCGATGATGATCATATCAATCTTGGAACCACTTCCAACACACATCGTCACTTCACCCTTTACTAGTCTCTGTTCATTCTGGAACTCCTGTTTCGAGTTACTAATCTTTAGCAACTGAACTAGTATCAAATACTGAGGGGTTTCTATAAACACTAGTAAAGTACACATCAATAACATGTATATCAAATATACCTTTGTTCACTTTGCCATCCTTCTTATCCGCCAAATATCTAAGGCAGTTCCACTTCCAGTGACCATTTCCTTTGCAGTAGAAGCACTCAGTTTCAGGCTTGGGTCTAGCTTTGGGCTTCTTCATGGGAGTGGCAACTTGCTTGCCATTCTTCTTGAAGTTCCCTTTCTTTCCCTTGCCCTTTTACTTGAAACTAGTGGTCTTGTCAACCATCAACACTTGATGCTTTTTCTTGATTTCTACCTTCGCCGATTTCAGCATCGCGAAGAGCTTTGGGAATCGTTTCCGTTATCCCTTGCATATTGTAGTTCATCACGAAGTTCTAGTAACTTGGTGATAGTGACTAGAGAACTCTGTCAATCACTATCTTATCGGGAAGATTAACTCCCACTTGATTCAAGTGATTGTAGTACTCAGACATTCTGAGCACATGCTCACTCGTTGAGCTATTCTCCTCCATCTTGTAGGCAAAGTGCTTGTCAAAGGTCTCATACCTTTCGACATGGGCATGAGTCTGAAATACTAATTTCAACTCTTGGAACATCTCATATGCTCCGTGGCGTTCAAAACGTCTTTGAAGCCCCGATTCTAAGCCGTAAAGCATGGTGCACTAAACTATCAAGTAGTCATCATATCGAGCTCGCCAAACGTTCATAACATCTGCATCTGCTCCTGCAATCGGTCTGTCACCTAGCGGTGCATCAAGGACATAATTCTTCTGTGCAGCAATGAGGATAATCCTCAGATCACGGATCGAATTCGCATCATTGCTATTAACATCTTTCAACTTAGTTTCTCTCTAGGAACATATCAAAAAAAAACGGGGAAGCTATACACAAGCAATTGATCTACAACATAGATATGCAAATACTATCAGGACTAAGTTCATGATAAATTAAAGTTCAATTAATCAAATTACTTAAAAACTCCTACTTAGACAGACATCCCTCTAGTCATCTAAATGATCACGTGATCCAAATCAACTAAACCATGTCCGATCATCACGTGAGATGGAGTAGTTTTCAATGGTGAACATCACTATGTTGATCATATCTACTATATGATTCACGCTCGACCTTTTGGTCTCCAGTGTTCCGAGGCCATATCTGCATATGCTAGGCTTGTCAAGTTTAACTCGAGTATTCCGCGTGTGCAAAACTGGCTTGCACCCGTTGTATGTGAACGTAGAGCTTATCACACCCGATCATCACGTGGTGTCTCGGCACGACGAACTGTCGCAACGGTGCATAGTCAGGGAGAACACTTACACCTTGAAATTTAGTGAGAGATCATCTTATAATGCTACCTTCGAACTAAGAAAAATAAGATGTATAAAGGATAAACATCATACGTAATCAAAATATGTTACATGATATGTCCATGATCATCTTGCGCCTTTGATCTCCATCTCCAAAACACCGTCATGATCTTTATGGTCACCAGCATGACACCATGATTTCTCCATCATCTTGATCTCTATCAACGTGTCATCACATGGTCGTCTCGCCAACTATTGCTCTTGCAACTATTGCTATCGCATAGCGATAAAGTAAAACAATTATTTGGCGCTTGCATCTTATGCAATAAAGAGACAACCATAAGGCTCATGCCAGTTGCCGATAACTTAAACAAAACATGATCATCTCATACAACAATTTATATCTCATCACGTCTTGACCATATCACATCACAACAAGCCCTACAAAAATAAGTTAGATGTCCTCTACTTTGTTGTTGCAAGTTTTACGTGGCTACTACAGGCTGAGCAAGAACCGTTCTTACCTACGCATCAAAAACCACAACGCGGTATAGTGATTGCTTTTTGATCTTCAGAAAGAACCCTGTTCATTGAATCCAATTCAACTAAAGCTGGAGAAACAGACACCCACTAGCCACCTGTGTGCGAAGCACGTCGGTAGAACCAGTCTCGCGTAAGCGTACGCGTAATGTCGGTCTGGGCCGCTTCATCCAACAATGCCGTTGAATCAAGAATCAACTAGTGATAGCAAGAAATATGTATATACCCACGCCCACAACTCCTTTGTGTTATACTCATGCATATAACATCTACGCATAAACCACGCTCGGATGCCACTGTTGGGGAACGTGGTAATTTCAAAAAAATTCCTACGCACACACAGGATCATGGTGATGCATAGCAACGAGAGGGGAGAGTGTGTCCACGTACCCTCGTAGACTGGAAGCAAAAGCGTTAGCACAATGCGGTTGATGTAGTCGTACGTCTTCCTGATCCGACCGATCCAAGTACCGAACACACGGCACCTCCGAGTTCAGCACACGTTCAGCTCGATGATGTCCCACGAACTCCGATCCACCAGAGCTTCACGTGAGAGTTCCGTCAGCACGACGGCGTGATGACAGTGATGGTGATGATGCCGACGCAGGGCTTCGCCTAAGCACCTCTCTCCACTAAGGCCCATAAGGCCCACTATTTCTCTCGAGGGGTTCCGGTAACCCTCCGGCACTCCGGTTTTCTCCAAAACCACCCGGAACACTTCCGGTGTCCGAATATAGTCGTCCAATATATCGATCTTTACGTCTCGACCATTTCGAGACTCCTCGTCGTGTCCGTGATCATATCCTGGACTCCGAACTACCTTCAGTACATCAAAATGCAAAAACTCATAATAGATCGTCACCGAACTTTTAGCGTGCGGACCCTACGGGTTCGAGAACTATGTAGACATGACCGAGATATGTCTCCGGTCAATTACCAATAGCGGAATCTGGATGCTCATATTGGTTCCTACATATTCTACGAAGATCTTTATCGGTCAAACCGCATAACAACATACATTGTTCCCTTTGTCATCGGCATGTTACTTGCCCAAGATTCGATCGTCGGTATCTCAATACCTAGTTCGATCTCGTTACCGACAAGTCTCTTTACTCCTTCCGTAATGCATCATCCCGCAACTAACTCATTAGTTACATTGCCTGCAAGGCTTATAGTGATGTGCATTACCGAGAGGGCCCAGAGATACCTCTCCGACAATCGGAGTGACAAATCCTAATCTTGATCTATGCCAACTCAACAAGTACCATCGGAGACACATGTAGAGAACCTTTATAATCACCCAGTTATGTTGTGATGTTTGGTAGCACATGAAGTGTTCCTCCGGTATTCGAGAGTTGCATAATCTCATAGTCATAGGAACATGTATAAGTCATGAAGAAAGCAATAGCAACAAACTAAACGATCATCGTGCTAAGCTAACGGATGGGTCAAGTCAATCACATCATTCCCTAATGATGTGATCCCGTTAATCAAATGACAACTCATGTCTATGGCTAGGAAACTTAACCATCTTTGATTCAACGAGCTAGTCAAGTAGAGGCATACTAGTGACACTTTGTTTGTCTATGTATTCACACATACACTAAGTTTCCAGTTAATACAATTCTAGCATGAATAATAAACATTTATCATGATATAAGGAAATATTAATAACTTTATTATTGCCTCTAGGGCATATTTCCTTCAGAATGTGCATCGCCGGAAATCCTAAATTAAATCCAGGAATAAAAGCGAGCACTAGGATTTGAACCCTGGTGGGCTGGGGATACCATAGTCCCTCTAACCATCCAACCATCGATTGGTTCGCAATATCCTACCTTTTCGAGAAGTATATTTAAAGCATCTACAACGACAATCATCTAATTTGGACCCCCTAAATGACCGCTGACGTGCCCGGCCAGTGTCTCGGCGCGTCTGCTTTGAGCCCTTATTTGCCCGCTTTCACATCCAAGCATCTCAAATTGACCTCCTCATATTGAGGAATTTGGTCAAGCGGGTTATGTGCGACACGACTAGAGCCACGACAACGACATATTGATTGCCAACCCTCCAGCTTGCAACCAGCAGTGGCAGACTGGAAGTGGTGGTGGCAAGCACAGGTGGCAATCTTCGCACGCGTGGCAGCATCGTGAATGTCCAATTTTTTGCCATGAGCTTCTCGAATGTCCAAACTTCACAAAATTTTGCACGGAGGTCACACACATGAGCATCTTTCACCTATAAAAATTTAAAATATTTTGAACTTTTTTCTATGTCAAATCAATGTACTGTTCATGCCCGGGCTCATCTGAGCCCAGACACCAAATCGCCGCACTCAAAAGTGATAATTGAAGGCAGAGCCCGTGCTTAGATGAGCCTGATGAACAATACCCCAATTTGAAATAGAAAGGGCACCAAATCACCGCACTGGAGAGGAAGAAGAAAGTGAGGTGCGGGTAGCGCGAGGGTGGGAATAACAAAGGACCTGGGTCAGGGGCCACTACCTTACATATTATTATTTTTGAACACAGTACAGACACAAGCGCTCACAGCATACACTCACCCCTATGAACGCACACACGCACATCCTACCCCTATGAGCACCTCCAATAGACTGAGCTGACATATCATCTTGAGATTTTACGAAGTCATCGTAGGCACCTCGTAGTCGACGGGGACGTCTCCTCCCACTGAATGTGCATCACCGGAATTCTTGAAATAAATCCAGGATAAATGCGAGCACCAAGACTTGAACCCTGATAGGCTGGGGATACCATTGTCCACCTAACCATCCAACCACATATTGGTTCGCCACTGGCTTACATATTAGAGGCGTGTAGTCGAAGGAAAATACTCCTAATTATTTAAATCCTTCCAGCGTGTACCGACTACACACACTGCCAAAACTAGGGCCAATCGAGTAAACTTCAGCGATGTGTAGACATATAACAAGCACTGCTACAACTCCTGTTACCTGCGATGTTCACCAGACATTGAACACGGCAAATAATTTCAGCCTAGGAATCATATGAGCAACCAACAGTAACAACGTTTGGGAATGTCAAATGCTGCAAGTACCAACTTTTCGAAAATATATTTTTTAAGATCAATGTTGCCGCTTTATTTAATCATATGCATTCGGAATCTCGTCTGGATTACATCAAGCACACAGTCACTGGTAGTCTCCAACTAAACCTTACAAAGTTCATCACCAACACCGACTCTACCTAACTTATGCATGGCAACATTAGCAGAATGACGAACCCAAGACACTTTGAAATCAGAGAAAGATGCAAGTATCATCTTGATTTCATGTATCCACGGACCTGCATTCAACATATCGTTTTGTTGATTCTTCAGCATGTGGACACCACTTTGAGAGTCTAGCTCGATATGGACCTTGTCGGCGTTGATCTCCTGCGCCACTTGAAGATCATGTTTGCATGCCAAGATTTCTACCGATTCTGGGTCCACAATGACATAAAAAACATGACAAAGACCAGATCTAAACGCTCCTTCATGGTCTCGAATGACCGCTCCAGCTCCTCCCTTGTTGCCACCTCTTGACACAACCCCATCAAAATTAACCTTGAGCCAACCATCATCAGGCGGCCGCCACTTTTCTTTGACTTGAGGCACTGCTGGATTCACATCACATGCATGGCCAACCTTCCACTCATTCATGTGAGACACCACTGTGCCTATGATTTCATGTGGAGGCGCTATCTTCTTCCCATCCCTAGCTTCATTTCTTGCCAACCAACACTACAAAAAAATGACACATCCGTGACATTTTGGGCCGAACAATTTTTTTCCCATCATGCTTATGACACTTTTATGACGATAATTGTGACAAAACCCAGTATCATCATAGATGTGGTGGGCTCCTACTTCTATGACAAAAAATCATGACAGAAAATGAGATTTTCATCCTGGGTGGGCCGGAGACGCACCTGCATGACATTCTTTGGGCCACCCATGGGAAAAAATCGTGGTAGAAGCGAGGGCGAGGAAAATATTAGGGAGCTCCTGGTAACGGTGGGTGTTCGGGGCCGAGCGATGCACAGAGGGATTACGTGTTTATCTCGTACAAGTACGCGCGTGTGTGCGAGGCGTTGGGCTCTAACTGAACCCGAGTGAGGCGTTGGGCTCTAACTAACCGCAACGAGGAGTAGAAGGAAATGACAAGTGGTTTTCAGCAAAGTAATGTCTGCAAGTGCTAAAATTGTAAGTAGCATAGTAGTTTGATAGCAAGATAATTTGTAACGAGCAAGTAACGATAGTAGTAACAAAAGTGTAGCAAGGTATCCCAATCCTTTTGAGGAAAAGGACATGCCAAAATGGTTTCTTATGATAAGCAAAGCGTTCTTGAGGGTACACGGGATTTTCATCTAGTCACTTTCATCATGTTGGTTTGATTTGTGTTTGCTACTTTGACAATTTGATACGTGGTTGAACCGATGCTTAGGTGTTGTTCTTACTTGAAAAAACCTCCTACTTATGATTAACCCTCCCGCAAGAATCTGCAACTATGAGAAAAGTATTAAGAATAAATTCTAACCATAGCATTAAACTTTTGGATCCAATCGGTCCCTTACGAAATAGCGCATAAACTGGGGTTTAAGTTTCTGTCACTCTTGCAACCCATCATCTAATTGCTACTCCACAATGCATTCCCTTGGGCCCAAATATGGTGAAGTGTCATGTAGTCGACGTTCACATGACACCACTAAGGGAATCACAACATACATACTATCAAAATATCGAACACATATCAAGTTCACATGATTACTTGCAACATGATTTTTCCCGTGACCTCAAGAACAAAAGTAACTACTCACAAATGTTAATCATGCTCAAGATCAGAGGGGGTATTAAATAGCATATTGGATCTGAACATATAATCTTCCACCAAATAAACCATATAGTAATCAACTACAAGATGTAATCAACACTACTAGTCACCCACAAGCGCGAATCTATAGTTCTGGTAACAAGATTGAATACAAGAGATGAACTAGGGTTTGAAATGAGATGGTGTTGTTGAAGATGTTGATGAAGATAGCCTTCCCCATGATGGGAGAGTTTTTGGTCATGATGATGATGATGATTTCCCCCTCCGGGAGGGAAGTTCCCTCGGCGGAATCGCTCTGCCGGAGGGCAAAAGTGCTCCTGCCCAAGTTCCGCCTCGGGACGGCGGCGCTCCGTCCCGGAAGTCTTTCCCTTATTTTTTCTATGTCAAAATGACTTATGTACCAGAATATGGGCACCGGAGGTGGGCCTGGGTGAGCACAACCCACCAGGGCACGCCTGGGCTCGTTGGCGCACCCAGGTGGGTTGTGCCCACCTGGTGGGCCCACTCTGGTACTTATTGGCTCCAATATTCCTCAAATATTCCATAAAAAATCCTCGTGAAGTTTCAGCTTGTTTGGAGTTGTGCAAAGTAGGTAGCCTGACGTAGCTTTTCCAGTTCTAGATTTCCAGCTGCCGGAATTCTCCCTCTTTGTGTGTACTTTGCATATTATGAGAGAAAAGGCATTAGAATTACTCCAAAAAGCATTATTATGCATAAAAACATCATAAATAATAGTAAGAAAACATGATGCAAAATGGACACACTTGTGCGCATCGGTCCTAAACAAACAGTTTTTACCCCTTTCCGCGACGACATTTGGAACCGTCGCCAAGTGAGTGTGTGCGATAGGGTGTCCTTCCCACACGACCCAGAAATCGTCGGGGATAGGCCCTCTTGGGACCCAGGCTGGGGCCGTGTGCGATTGGGCGAGGCATCGAAACCCAATCATTTCCGTAGGTATGTACCTCCCACACGATGAATCCTAGAAATCATTTCCGTAGGTATGTACACCCCACATGGTAATCCGAGAAAATCATTTCCATAGGTATGTACATCCCACACGGTGAATCCCAGAAAAACATTTCCGTTCGTATGTCTATCACACGCAGTCAAGCCAAGGAATACGTTTCCGTTCTTATGTACATCCCACACAGTCAATCCAGGGAAAACGTTTCCAGTCGAACGTAAATCCCACACAGTTTTATGTGTAGGCTCGTGTGTGAAAGGTGTAACTATCACACATGGTCTTCCTTGGTTAACTGTTTGCTTTTATCAACTATATCACACACGATTTGATGAAGAAAACTGTGTGGCATTGGGCTATCCATCGCAGCCGCTTTTACTACTAGAACCATTTGCAAAGGTCCATGACACATTTAGCAGGTTTATTAGTTTATAATTAATAATTTCAGTATTACGCAAATTCAAATTTCATATCGAACAGCTGTTTGCAAATTTCATATCAGGCACATAAATATATTATAACATCATAGTATGGTAGCTACATGAAAACAACACAGTACAACATGTAGCTAGTTCAACTTCATAAGAATAATATATTCATTTCCCTAATCGAGATCATCCAGACTCGTCTTATCCACCTCTGCTTTTAGTTAAGTAAGAACCCGTTTTGCACGGGCCAACTGGGAAAGTGCCTCCTCCTTCGCCAACACCATCTTAGCAAAGTCTTTAAAAAAATCTGAGCTCATTCTCCACCTTCAACATTTTATTCGGCATCTTGAAATATGCTTCAGCGTTGACAAGCCTTTCTCTAAGCCTAGCTGTATTCACTTCCTCATACATGCTCCAGAGCTTCATTAGGCACGTCTTCAAAGACTATGGCCACTCTTGATCAACCCACTCCAAATAAGAACACTTCCGTTCATCCTATAATATTTAAAACTAGATCAGTAACAATTGTAGGGGAAATGGGTTTATAAAAACATAGAAAATCACCAATGCTTATTTTGAAAAATTGAACGAACATGTTAATTATGACATATCTTCTCAAAAGGAGCAATGTGCAAATAAAATAATTGGTACTGAGACAACAAGTAAATTCTGGAACATCAGAAGCTATAATTAACTACAATGACGCTACAACTTCTTACTCATGTACAATAAATAAGAAATTGAACATTTTATGAGGAAGGTAAATATAACCGCAACAACATAGCGACATTGTTTGGATGGCAGAAAATTGATACTAACAGGTATGTACATGCACAAATTCAGTAACATAGAACTAATAGCACAAAGGTCGTCCACTATGTATGCCAAAACTGGTGTAAAGACAACTGTTGCTACATCTCGCACCGGTTCCCTGAACTGGCGAGCCGATGCAGCGAAAAAAAATCAGGGACCCGGACTCCGGAGCACATAGTTGCTCCGATGCCCAGTTCCTTCATGCCATAAAGATTTAGTATTTTACTGCTTGGCTGCTGATGCGTCTCCAACGTATCTATAATTTTTGATTGTTTATATTATCTGTTTTGGATGTTAATGGGCTTTATTTTACACTTCTATATTATTTTTGGGACTAACCTACAAACCCAAGGCCCAGTGCAAATTGCTGTTTTTTTGCCTATTTCAGTGTTTCGCGGACAAGGAATATCAAACGGAATCCAAAAGGAATGAAACCTTCGGGAGAGTTATTTTTGGAACAAACGTGATCCAGAGGACTTGGAGTAGACGTCAAGCAACAAACGAGGTGGCCACGAGGCAGGGGGCGCGCCCTCCCCCCTCGTGGGCCCCTCGTGGCTCCACCGACCTACTTCTTCCTCCTATATATGTTCATATACCACGAAAACATCGAGGAGCACCACGAAACCCTATTTCCACCGCCGCAACCTTCTGTACCCAAGAGATCCCATCTTGGGGCCTTTTCCGGAGCTCCGACGGAGGGGGCATCGATCACGGAGGGCCTTTACATCAAGTCCATGGCCCCTTCGATGATGTGTGAGTAGTTTACTTCAGACCTTCGGGTCCATAGCTATTAGCTAGATGGCTTCTTCTCTCTCTTTGAATCTCAATACAAAGTTCTCCTCGATCTTCTTGGAGATCTATTCGATGTAACTCTTTTTGTGGTGTGTTTGTCGAGATCCGATGAATTGTGGGTTTATGATCAAGTCTATCTATGAACAACATTTGATTCTTCTCTGAAATCTTTTATGTATGATTGGTTATCTTTGCAAGTCTCTTCGAATTATCAGTTTGGTTTGGCCTACTAGACTGATCTTTCTTGCAATGGGAGAAGTGCTTAGCTTTGGGCTCAATCTTGCGGTGCTCGATCCTAGTGATAGAAAGGGAAACGACACGTATTGTATTGTTGCCATCGAGGATAAAAAGATGGGGTTTATATCATATTGCTTGAGTTTATCCCTATACATCATGTCATCTTACCTAATGCGTTACTCTGTTCTTATGAACTTAATACTCTAGATGCATGCGGCATGGCAGTCGATGTGTGGAGTAATAGTAGTAGATGCAGGCAGGAGTTGGTCTACTTGTCATGGACGTGATGCCTATATACATGATCATGCCTAGATATTCTCATAATTATTCGCTTTTCTATCAATTGCTCGACAGTAATTTGTTCACCCACCGTAATACTTATGCTATCTTGAGAGAAGCGACTTGAGGGAGTCCTGGATTAGGGGGTGTCCGGATAGCCGGACTATAACCTTTGGCCGAACTCTCGGACTATGAAGATACAAGATTGAAGACTTCGTCCCGTGTCCGTATGGGACTTTCCTTGGCGTGGAAGGCAAGCTTGGCAATACGGATATGTAAATCTCCTCCCATTGTAACCGACTCTGTGTAACCCTAGCCCTCTCCGGTGTCTATATAAACCAGAGGGTTTTAGTCCATAGGACGAACAACAATCATACCATAGGCTAGCTTCTAGGGTTTAGCCTCTTTGATCTCATGGTAGATCTACTCTTATACTACCCATATCATCAATATTAACCAAGCAGGAGTAGGGTTTTACCTCCATCGAGAGGGCCCGAACCTGGGCAAAACATTGTGTCCATTGTCTCCTGTTACCATCTGCCTAGACGCACAGTTCGGGACCCCCTACCCGAGATCCGCCGGTTTTGACACCGACATTGGTGCTTTCATTGAGAGTTCCTCTGTGTCATCACTTTTAGGCCCGATGGCTCCTCCGATCATCAACAATGATGCGGTCCAGGGTGAGACCTTTCTCCCCATACAGATCTTCGTGCTCGGCGGCTTTGCACTGCGGGCTAATTCGCTTGGCCATCTAAAGCAGATTGAAAGCTACGCCCCTGGCCATCAGGTCAGATTTGGAAGTTTGAACTACACGGCTGACATCCGCGGAGACTTGATCTTTGACGGATTCGAGCCACAGCTGAGCGCGCCGCACTGTCATGATGGGTACGACCTAACTCTGCCACCGAACAGTGCCCTGGAGGCTGCGCCCGCATCAGCTCCGACCCTTAGCTCGGAGCCAACTGCGCCGATCGAGGATGGGTGGCTAGACACCGCCTCGGGGGCTGCAGTCTCAACGGCGATCGAGCCAAACACCAGCCTCATCCTCTTTGAAGCCCGTGACTCCAAGTAGCCGGACTCTTTTCCGGACTCCGAACCTTCCGCGCCCCTGCCAATCGAATCCGATTGGGCGCCGATCATGGAATTCACCGTGGCGGATATCTTTCAGCACTCGCCCTTCGGCGACATTCTGAATTCACTAAGGTCTCTCTCTTTGTCAGGAGAGCCCTGGCCGGACTATGGCCAACAGGATTGGGATGCGGACGACGAAGAAATTCGACGCCCACCCACCACCCACTTCGTAGCCACTGTCGATGATTTAACCGACAAGCTCTACTTTGACTTCGAAGACATCGACGGTATGGACGACGATGTAGGAGACGAACATGAACCAGCGCCTATAGGGCACTGGAAAGCCACCTCGTCATATGACATATATATGGTGGATACACCCAAAGAAGACAATGGCGACAGAACAACGGGGGATGACCCCTCCAAGAAGCAACCCAAGCGCCGGCGTCAGCGGCGCCGCTCTAAGTCCTGCCAAAGCAAAAACGGTGATACCGACACGGGAGATAATAACACCCCGGATAGTGCCGAAGACAACTCCCTCCAGCAAAATTCAGCGCAGGAGGATGGAGAAGCCAGCCCCCCTGAGAGAGCAGCAGACAGAGAGGAAGAGGATGATAACTACATGCCTCCCTCCGAAGACGAGGCAAGCCTCGGCGACGACGAATTTGTTGTGCCTGAGGATCCCGTCGAACAAGAGCACTTTAAGCGCAGGCTTATGGCTGCGGCGAGTAGCCTTAAGAAAAAACAGCAACATCTTAGAGCTGACCAAGACTTGCTAGCCGACAGATGGACAGAAGTCCTTGCGGCCGAGGAATACGGGCTCGAACGCCCCTCCAAGAGCTACCCTAAGTGCAGGTTGCTACCCCGTTTAGAGGAGGAAGCACTTAAACCTGTCGGCGTTCTGGGAACGGGGGTCCCCAGACTTGCCTGCCTACGGCCTGCGGCGTGGCTCAAAAGGGGGCCCAGCACGGCCCATCTTCACCAACACAAACCCAAGACCCACGCGAGGGGCCAAGCCTCGCGGGGCGGATGACGCGGAGCTTCCTTAGGCACGGCCTCGTCAGGCTGGCTCACGAGGAGGCGGAGAGATCAAGGCGGGGTACCTCACGAGGTGCCCGTGACGCAAGCCATGACGACTCAGGGCGCCAGGCGGGTGCCAGCCCGCGCAGTGTCCTCCTTTCCTCTTTGGTGCAAAGTGGGCAAGCGCAGCCGCGGAGTACCGAGGCATCGGGCAAAGGTTGCCATTTTGGAGCAACGAGACCAAGACCAAGAGGACTACGAGATGGAGGTCATCGTGGAGCCCGAGACGGCGTCATCACCAGAGCTTTGTGCAGGCGAAGACTACTTTTGTCAGGGTAGCTAGTACTTGCTGTCCCCCTTCAAAATTAGCCCGCCATTGTTGGCTCCCTTCCCGCTCGATATTTGGGAAGAGGACCAGGGCCTCTATAAATAGGATCAGCCACCCACATAAAAGGGTGTGGTTCGGTCGGCCAGGAGAGAAGAGAAGAGTTTTTGGCCGAGAAGCAGCCAGAGAGAGAGAGAGAGAGAAAGGTGACTGAACTCCTCCGAGCAGTTCACCGCCCCAGCCAAGAACAGACCCTCATGAGGCTGTTCTTCCTTGTATTGTTCATCATCATCAGCCCAAGAGGCAATCCACCACACCACACACTGGAGTAGGGTATTACACCACAACGGTGGCCCGAACCAGTATAAACCCGGTGTCTCTTGTGTTGTTCTTTCCATAGTTTAGATCCTAGCATGGCGGAGGGGCGTAGGTTGGTAGGAGGAGAAATCTCCGCGCACACCCCAGTGTTCGAACCTCAAGGGTCTGCCGGAACCCGAAATCCGACATTTGGCGCGCCAGGTAGGGGTGCGCCGGGATTCGTCTTCCACCACCCCGTTCTCTTCCGACCATCACGCCCATGTCTGACGCTCGTCGGGCCCGCGCCTAGCGCCGGGCCGCACCCGCTTCCCGCGTCGCCCAGACGGCCCCTGTCGGCGGGCGTCCTCGCCATTCCCCGTCACCTGCCGTCAACGCCACCACCGGCCCGGCGGGGGACGAGCAGCAAGCATCGTCCCAGCATCTGTCCGTGCAGCAAGACGGCCGCACCACAACTCCTTCGCTCACCCCAGCTGGTTCTTCGTCCCGCGTGCTCCGCGCGCCCATGGAGCCCCGCAACCTCTCCCCGCCTATCCCGCTGCACCAACACCCCCGGTCGTCACGGCCCTCTTGGGCGGCTCGCAGGCGCCGCCTACAAGTCACCACGTCAAGCCGTTCATCCGCCGGGTCAGCGCCGCCTCCACACGGCAGGGGGCTCCCCTGGACCGGGCAGCGCCCGAGACCAGCCTGACCTTCAGCTCGAAGGACCACCCCTCCAACTCGGCCTGCTCGGGTGCGCTCCCCATGTTGTGCACCCCCACCATCTGCCAGGTGGCCATCACCAGAACCCTCATTGATGGCGGCGCGGGCCTCAGCATGCTCTCGGTCGAGGCCTTCAACCTCCTCTGCATACCCCTGGAACGGCTGCAACCCAGCCGGCCCTTCTCAGGCATTGGGGGCGAGTCGTCCAGCTCCTTGGGACAGATCCGGCTCCCAGTAACCTTCGGCACCTACGACAACTTCCGCACGGAGCTGGTCGACTTCGACATCGCCCCCATTGGCCTCCCGTACAACGCCATCCTCGGCTATCCAGCGCTGGCCCAGTTCATGGCCGCGACGCACCCGGCGTACAACCTCATGAAGATGCCCGGGAGCAGCGGTGTCCTCACCGTGCACGGGGACACCGGGGACGCTCTGCGGGTGCTCAAGCTCGTCTTCAAGACAGTGGCGTCGGCACAACCCGCCGACTCGGAGGCCCCCGAGCCCAAGGGAGCTGCGCCCGCCAAGAAGAAACAGTTGTTCACCCAAGACAAGGCAGAAACCAAGCAGATACCCGTCGATGAGGACGGGTCCACCGACGCCACTTTCACCATAGGCGCCCACCTCAAACCCGAGCAGGAGGAGGCCCTGGTCGGGTTCCTGCGCGCAAACAAGAAGGTATTCGCTTGGGAGCCAGACCAGTTGGCAGGGATCCCTAGGAGTGTAATCGAGCATCACCTCAACGTGTGCCCCAACATGCGCCCTGTGAAGCAGAAGGCCAGGCGGCAGTCCACAGAAAAGCAGGCCTTCATCGTCCAAGAGACCCGCAAATTAGAGGCCGCTGGGGTCATTCGCGAGGTCCGATACCCAGATTGGTAGGCCAACCCTGTCGTTGTGCCAAAGAAGGGAGGGAAGGAACACATGTGTGTCGACTTCACCAACCTCCACAAAGCGTGCCCGCAAGATCCGTTCCTGCTCCCCCGCATCGACCAGATCGTCGATTCCACTACGGAATGTGACCTGTTATGATTCCTGGATGCCTTCTCTGGGTATCACCAAATCAAGATGGCGGTATAAGACGTCGAGAAGACAGCCTTCCTAACCCCGTGTGGGGTGTACTGCTACACATGCATGCCATTCGGGCTGCGTAACGCGGGGGCGACCTTTCAGCGGCTGATGCACATCACCTTGGGCCCGCAGCTCGGGAAGAATGTTGAAGCTTACGTCGATGACATCGTGGTAAAATCTCGGGAGGCCAGGACCTTGATACAAGACCTGGAGGAAACCTTTGCGAGCCTCAACGCAGTGAACCTATGGCTCAACCCAGAGAAGTGTGTGTTCGGAGTCCCCTCGGGCAAGCTCTTGGGTTTCCTTGTGTCCCACCGAGGCATCGAGGCTAACCCGGAGAAGGTCAAGGCAGTGGAAGACATGAGCCCGCCAAAGACCCTCAGAGAAATGTAGAAGCTCACGGGGCGCGTGACCGCGCTAGGGCGCTTCATCTCCAAGTTGGGGGAGCGAGCGCTACCCTTCTTCCAGCTAATGAAGAGAAAGGGGCCCTTCGAGTGGACTGAAGAGGCCGACAAGGCGTTCCAGGATCTCAAGAGATACCTGACCAGTCCACCGGTCATGGTGGCTCCGCGCCCTCAAGAGCCCCTGGTGCTTTACCTCGCCGCCACTCCCTACTCCGCCAGCGCAGCTGAGGGAGTCCTGGATTAGGGGGTGTTCGGGTAGCCGGACTATACCTTCAGCCGGACTCCTGGACTATGAAGATACAGGATTGAAGACTTCGTCCCGTGTCCGGATGGGACTTTCCTTGGCGTGGAAGGCAAGCTTGGCGATGCAGATATTCAAGATCTCCTACCATTGTAACCGACTCTGTGTAACCCTAACCCTATCTGGTGTCTATATAAACCGGAGGGTTGTAGTCCGTAGGCGATCAATTCCATACACAACAATCATACCGTAGGCTAGCTTCTAGGGTTTAGCCTCCTTGATCTCGTGGTAGATCTACTCTTGTACTACCCATATCATCAATATTAATCAAGCATGAGTAGGGTATTACCTCCATCGAGAGGGCCCGAACCTGGGTAAAACAAAGTGTTCCCTGCCTCCTGTTACCATCCGGCCTAGACGCACAGTTCGGGACCCCCTACCCGAGATCTGCTGGTTTTGACACCGACATTGGTGCTTTCATTGAGAGTTCCTCTGTTCCGTCACAATCAGGAAGGATGCCTTCTCCCGTCTTTAAAGACGGCGCCGTTGCTAAGGGAGCCTTGGCTGTCGGCCAAACCCTCCGGCTAGGTGGTTTCCTCATGACCGCCTGTTCGGCTGTTGCGCCGATGGTGACCTCTCGGGTCATCAAAAGCAACCTACACGTCAGCTCGGAGCTCGTCGAGCAGCTAGATCCAATGGAGCTCTCTTCCGTAAACGAGCTCTTGGATCGCATAGCCGCCCTGGGGGTCGCTACGGATTACGACCAGGTTGGGCTTAAACCCGATCTAAGAGAAATTAACTCTCCCCAAGTCACCCACGACGTTGCCATGGTAGAGGCGCAGTGCGGCGACCCTTCATCTATTTTAAGGACTAGCTACGTCCGAATTCCCGACCCTCCAAGCCGGATACCCGCAGAGAGGAGGATGTAACTCAAGACCTGAGCTTAGGATCAGGCAACGGGATAGATTCATTGGACAACATCCAAGAGTCCGAACTTCAGAGTTCGGAAACTCTTCCGCCTCCGAATCTTGGATTGGGTGAGGTTTCAGGTTCAACGACACCCGCCCACCCGAACATAAGCGATCTCTCCCAAATCAGGTAGAGGCCCGAGGAAACAGTACATCATTACTGGGCCAGATTCCTCCTGGTTATGAACAAGATAAAGAATTGCCGCGAGGGAGACGCAATCTCAATTTTCTGCAGTAATTGCACGGACAAGGGAATCCTTAATGCCGTAAGTCGTCGTGATATTACATGCTTCGCTGACTTGGCGTCCATAGTAGAAAAATACTGTGCGATGGAAAGCGCCTGGAAAACTAAAATAAACTTTTGGGATAATCCGGCCTTGAATAGTAATCCCGTCCGAACTAAGAGGGTGCATCATCATAGGACAGCCGGGATAAACACCAAAAAGCCAAAACCCTCTATGGGGCATGGAACGGTACTGGAAAGGTGGCTTGATGGACCCTGTAGAATTCACAGTACAGAGGACGCCACACCAACTCACAACCTCAGAGCATGTTGGATACTCCGGCAGGTGGCCAAAATTGGCGAGGACCTCTTAATCCTGGAGGCCACAGAAAGCCAGCCCGAGGACACCAGTACCGTTCTCACAGTCTTCGAGACTTTCGCATCAAACAATGTGCGAAAAAGAACACTCCGCAGCCTCGCCGAAGTCTATCAAGTTGCAACAATAAATCCATGGAGCGACACTGCTATTACCTTCAACGCAAGTGATGAACCTAGATTCTGAACAGCCCGAGCACCAGCCGCATTGGTCCTCAGTCCCATAGTGGACGGCTTTCGCCTCACCAAGGTGCTCATGGATGGAGGCAGCGGACTGAATCTCATTTATGAGGAAACCCTTCAAAAAATGGAAACAGACTGGAACCGTGTCGAGCGAGGCAGCACAACCTTTAGAGGAATAATCCCCAGTCGGGAAGCGCGCTGCACAGGAAAAATCACACTAGATGTGGTGTTCGGCACGCTGGATAATTACAGGTCCGAAGAAGTCACGTTTCAGGTGGCCCCGTTTAAGAGTGGACATCACGCTTTACTGGGACGGGAAGCATTCACAATCTTCCAAGCAATACCCCATTACGGGTACATGAAGCTTAAGATGCCCGGGCCGAACGGAATTATCACTCTAGCTAGTGATCCGGACATAGCACTCCGCGCCGAAAACAAGATGGCTGCATTAGCCCTTGAAGCACTATCCGAAGCCTTAGCGGCCGAAGAACTGACTGCGCTGTGCTCCACGGTTAACAGGGATGATGTGATACTCGATAAGAGATCCAAATCCACATCCTTCAAGCCAGCTGACGAAATAGTCAAATTCCAGGTCCATCCAACGGACCCCAATAAAACAGCTTCCATCGGGGCACGACTGAACCCTGATGTAGACGCCGCACTGCGAGAGTTCCTACGAGAGAACTGGGACATTTTCGCCTGGCACCCTTCAGACATGCCAGGGATCCCACGCAGGCTGGCCGAACATAGCTTAAATATCCTAAAAGGATTCAAACCTGTCAAACAAGCCCTTCGGCGTTTTTCCGAACCCAAGAGACAGGCTATGGGAGAAGAGCTAGCCAAGCTATTGGAGGCCGGATTCATTAGAGACATAAAACATCCGGACTGGCTAGCAAACTTGGTGATGGTACCAAAGAAGGACAAATCCTGGCGCCTGTGTGTCGATTTTAAAGACCTTAACAAGGCTTGCCCAAAGGATCCCTAAAGAGTACGAGCTCCCTAAAGAGTACGACACATATTCAAACTGGATTATGCATTTCGACGGCTCCAAAATGTTGGCCGGACTGGGGGCTGGCGTCGTCCTGACGTCCCCCACAGGAGACACAGTCCAATATGTGCTCCAGATCATGTACATGGATTCCAACAATGCAGCCGAATATGAGGCCCTCCTACATGGTCTTCGGATAGCAGTATCCATGGGTATCCAGCGCCTAGAGGTACGCAGGGATTCAAACCTCGCGATATCCCAAATAAATGGAGACTTCGATGCCAAGGACCCAAAAATGGTAGCTTACCGCAACGCCGTCCTAAAAATGTCAGCTCGGTTCGAAGGGCTGGAGTTTCACCATATAGCCCGAGAAAACAATCAAGCAGCGGACGTCCTGGCATGCATCGGAGCAAAACGCGATGCAGTCCCCCCCAACATCTTTTTGGAAAGATTGTTCAAGCCATCCGTAGCATGGGAGGGGGAACCCACAAATAACAGCCCAGACCCAGCCGCACCACTCGACGCCGAACAATCTAACACAATTGGAGGCTCTGCCAATGAAATTACACCTTCAGCCCACGTAATAATGGCGGTCATCGCCCCGTGGACAGAACCATTCCTAGCCTACCTTACTAGGCAGGAACTCCCGGAGGACCAAAACGAGGCCCGCCGCATAGTGCGGCGATATAAAGCCTATAGAGTCCATGAGGGAGAGCTTTATAAGAAAAGCACTACCGGAGTCCTTCAAAGGTGCATCTCCGAAGAGGAAGGGCGGAACCTTCTGGCTGAAATTCATGCCGGACTCGGTGGTCACCACGCCGCTGCTCGGTCCCTTGTTAGCAAGGCTTTCCATACATGCTTTTATTGGCCGACGGCCCGAGCAGACGCTCAGGACTTAGTCCAATGATGCGCTGGTTGCCAACTTTTTGCCAACCAAAGCCATATGCCACCCACCGCACTCCAAACTATACCCATCACCTGGCCTTTTGCAGTCTGGGGGCTTGACATGGTCGGACCCCTTAAAGGTGGAACCGATAGGAAAAAATACTTACTGGTCATGGTGGACAAATTCACCAAATGGATAGAAGCCAAGCCTGTTAAAACGGCCGAATCCGGACCTGTGATAGACTTCATATCCGGGGTTGTACACCGTTATGGCGTCCCCCACAGCATCATAACCGATAATGGTACAAACTTTACCGCCGACGAGGTAAAAACTCTGGTGCAAAAACATGGGTATCAAGCTCGATTATGCTTCCGTCTATCACCCACAAACCAACGGCCAGGTCGAACGTGCAAATGGTCTTATAATGAGCGGCATTAAACCCAGACTGGTGCGGTCCCTCAAGGAATCTAACACGCACTGGGTAGAGGAGCTCAACTCCATGCTATGGGGGCTGCGGACCACGCCAAACCGCACCACCAGATACACACCATTTTTTATGGTGTACGGCGCAGAGGCAGTTCTGCCCTGCGACATAATTCATGACTCACCTAGAGTGCGCATGTACGAAGAAAGATAAGCCGAGTTCGATCGGCAGGACAACTTGGACGCCCTGGAGGAGGAGCATGACGTGGCAAAAGCCCGTTCTGCATTTTATCAACAGCAGGCCCGAAGATATCAAACAGAGAAGTACGGGCCAAAAATTACAATGTTGGCGAACTAGTTCTACGCCTGCCGGATAAGAAAAAGGACAAACTCAAGCCCAAGTGGGAAGGTCCATTCATAATCGACCAAGTCCTGACTGGCGGGGCGTACCGCCTGCGAGATGCGTCGGATAACCGACTCGAGCCGAACCCATGGAACGCCACCCGTCTCCGAAGATTCTATGCCTAGCGCCGGACTCTATGTTCGTCTCCTTCCTCTGTCCATTTTTTGCATTTTTCTGTCTTACATTTCTCTCCTTCCCCTCTTTTATTTTATAGCCCTTAAAGGCTTATCTAGTGACGCGCCACTCGCGCTCATTAAACCTGGGGGCTTCTTTAACAGAAGCTTATTTATACGGGCTTCATGCCCAACACATGCGTCAAACTTCCGCATGTACCTTTTTCTTCACCATTATATGCATCGATATGACTTAAGTTTTGGCCAAGCTGGGTTGCCTGGCTCCTGTGCTTACCCCTACGTTCCCGATTGTTCGGCTAGGTGGTAAAGGGAGCACCTCTACGATTGTTACTGCCGGGTCAGCCGGATGTGTACCTCAGACTGGGTGAAGCCGAAAGCTAGCATTCTTAAGGGAATATTCGGTCGGTGAGATAAAAGATGATCTTTTTTCTTTTTTTATATGCGCCCCCAGATGCTTTTTTCTGTGTCTTTTTACGCAGTCCGGACATGCACTTTAGGGCATGCCTCCCAGTGAAAGGAACCCCTAACGGAACTATTCTCTCTGGAAGATGTTTCTTACTAACCATGTAATATAACATAACTAGTTGGGCACTTGTCTGATAAAGCACTAATGACCCCTACGCCTGGTCTCCACGCATACCACGGTTCTTATATAACCGCTATGGTATTCAGACACACTCCGGACCGTCAGGTCCCGAGGTTGAAGCGAAAAGGTCGGCAACGACAAACGATCTACAATCCGTCTAGAAGGCATTACACATGTCAATTCAAAATTACATAGTCATTCTGACTGATTGTATTCCTCTTATATACCATCTAACAAGCTGTCTAATTTACAGTCCTGCTGGGAATACTTCGCGGCCAACTCTACTTGGCCGTACACTAAGCTCACCGGGATCTCCTTCCCGTCAGGCCCCACTGGTCCGACCTCGGCCATGTGGTTTGGGTCAGACTTTGTAAAACGGGTCTTCACCATGGCCCAGGCTTCCCTAGCGCCTTGTCGGCAGGTCGATATCTTCCACAACCGGAAGCGCCGCCGAGCTCCCTTCAGCTTCTCCGCAAGCTCTCCAAGGCCCTTGGGCATGGAGTGGGCAGGCCATAAGGCTTGGGCAACACCTCGCATCGCCTGCCGAATTCGCTCGTGCTGTTGCATGAGTTTGGGAAGAAGGTCACCCGTAGAACCGGGCATCTCCTCTGCAGGACGACCTATGAGCATACCTACAGACATTACTCTGTTAGTCGACTTCCTCGCGAACTCTTTTTTCAAAGTTCGTTCAAGCACTTACTAAAAATGCCGCGTCGAAGCTGCTGATTCTCCTTCGTGGAATCCGACAGCTAGCCACGAACATCTTTAAGTTCGACGTCCAGCTTGGTGTTGGCATCCTGAAGATCATTCTTCTCTTGCCTCACCTTTGTCAACATACTCTCACCGGCCTTTAGCCGGCGTAAGAGTTGTTGCTTGTCCGGATCGAGTCCGGCGCCATCTACAATATGATTTGTCAGATTTGCACCCACACCACACAATACTAATCTTTCAAAGTGTATCTTACCTAAGGGGGTCTCTTTGGGCTCCCCTGTTGCGGCTAGTGCGGCCTCTAGTTGGGCCTTGCACTTTTCTAGCTCCTGGGACAGTACAGTATTCTTCTCTGTAAGAACCTGCATATTAAAAGATCCTTAAATCAGTTGCTCTATCTGTTTCAAGTCTCGGGGGCTACTGGTATATATATATTTGACCAAAATTTTCTTACCCGTATGTCTTTTACATACTGCTCCGTGGCTCTGGCTAAACCATTTTGAGCGGCACGGAGGTACGCATCTCCCGAATTAAAGGCATCTAAAGCCTCTTGGGAGAAACAAGCGTCGCGTAGAACTGTCCAGCGACGCCTGTGGTTCATGGCACTCTCCACTTCAGAATTTGTGGCAGACAGCCTGTCCTCATCCTCTGTCGGAGGAGCGTCCGGTACGCGCCTTGTGCTCGCCTCCGCTTCCTGGCCAGACGTTGGAGCCTGGCTGGTGGAGGCGTGATTGGCAACCTCTCCGGATGTAGTCCGGCGAGGTCTCTTCGTTCTGAAGATAGCATGAACGTTAATGTGCCCTGATAGAATAACACCAGGGAAACAGAGGGTGCGCTATACCTTTGCGCCGGCATCTCAGGCTGGACTTCATTCCTTTTTGCCCCACGGGGCCCTGCGGCCCCTCGTTGGCTAGCCGCCGCAGGTTCGGCCTCCTGCCTCGGAAAACGCCCCTGCAAAACACGGTTGTCGTCAGAAACATCGGAATACGCGAGAGTACAATGTCTCTCGAGGGAATGAGACTCCGTCTTCTGTCACCTGGGAGGCCGGGATTAACCCTGGGTAATCAGCCGTGATGGCTACCAAGGTATTGTCCTTGCTTAGCTGATGGAACACCCCGTCGATAAGCTCCACCGATATGTCCGGATCCTCTTCGGAGTCCGGATCGAGGGACCGTTCTGGGTCCTTGGGCTGTGGAGGGCGGCTGTTTATATCCTTTACCTCCTGTCGCAGTTCCTGCACTGAAGTCGTTAGACTACATATCTAACCGTGGGAGTATAGAACAAATGGGCAAGCGCAATTATTCACTTACCCAACTTGGAGGATCGTACATAGTAAATCCGGCCTGCGGATTGACGCGGAGGAATTCCTCCTTTTCTCCCTTATACAAAGAGGATAAGATCTTTACTAAGGCGGCGGCTGAGTCCGGCCCCTTACGACCGTAATGTGTGGCGTCATCCTCCTCGTTGAAATCCCACATGGGGTGGCCTCTATATTGAAGCGGCTGCACCCCCCGCATAATGCATGCGGCCATGACTCCAATCATGGTTAGTCCGGAATGAGCCAACAGTCTTATCCGGCCCATCAGGTAAAGGACGTCTCTGTCACTTTCTCTCTGAGAGCTCCGCGGACGCCAGCTCAAGCATTTCTTCAATGGAGCACTTTTGAACTTAGGGAGACCGACCCGGATAGGGTCCGGTAGCGGGACGTCATCTATGTAAAACCATTCCGAAGGCCAGTCCTCAGACGCCTTCTTTGGGCTTCCGGATAGGTATCCGGTCCCGGCGATGCGCCATACTTCGGCTCTGCCCACTTGATATATAGACCCCTTTTCAGAACGGGGCACCAGGCAGAATAACCTCTTCCACAGTGCGAAATGAGCCTCAATGCCTAAAAATAACTCGCAAAGGGCGACGAAACCCGCGATGTGCAATACGGAGGCGGGCGTGAGATTGTGCAGCTGGAGGCCGTAGAACTCCAGAAGCCTGCAGAGAAATGGGTGAATTGGAAATCCCAGTCCCCTTATTAGATAGGGGACGAGGCACACCCGCTCTCATTTAGAAGGATTGGGGGTGCTCTCCGCTTGTTTTCCGCCATTATAGGTGGCAAGACCGGCTCGGACCGGGACCATGTATGCCTGAGGGAGGAATCCCTTGGCCTGAAGTGACGCTAACTTGCTATGCGTTATGGTGCAACTCTCCCAGTCCCCGGGTTTGGGACCGGAGGGGCGAGGGGAGGAGCTGCGACGGCTGGTCATGATGGAATGGACCTTTGCTGGAAGCGCTCTGATGATAACTCGCGGAAAGGAGAAGATGTGGTTTGGACCTAAATCCCCATCCCGTTAAATAGGCGGCTCGTTTATACGGCTAGGGGTGTGGATGTAAAAACGCCCCGGCTTTTCGCATTTGTTTGAACACGTGGAAGACGGTCATTATTGGGCATGGAAGCCGATAAGCACTACATTACAAAAATCAAACATTATTCCTACAGGTACACAAGATTTGGAGAACAACCCGCCTTGCAATACCGAACAATCTGCGCGCCGGACTCATCGTCATTGAAGCCTGGTTCGGGGGCTACTGAGGGAGTCCTGGATTAGGGGGTGTTCGGGTAGCCGGACTATACCTTTAGCCGGACTCCTGGACTATGAAGATACAAGATTGAAGACTTCGTCCCGTGTCCGGATGGGACTTTCCTTGGCGTGGAAGGCAAGCTTGGCGATGCGGATATTCAAGATCTCCTACCATTGTAACCGACTCTGTGTAACCCCAACCCTATTCGGTGTCTATATAAACCGGAGGGTTGTAGTCCGTAGGCGATCAACTCCATACACAACAATCATACCATAGGCTAGCTTCTAGGGTTTAGCCTCCTTGATCTCGTGGTAGATCTACTCTTGTACTACCCATATCATCAATATTAATCAAGCAGGAGTAGGGTATTACCTCCATCGAGAGGGCCCGAACCTGGGTAAAACAAAGTGTTCCCTGCCTCCTATTACCATCCGGCCTAGACACACAGTTCGGGACCCCCTACCCGAGATCTGCCGGTTTTGACACCGACAGTAGCCTTGGTGGCAGTCAGAGAGGAGCGTCGAATCAAAACCGCGGCAGTGGCCCAGGACAAGGCGGAACAGGAACGGGGAAGGCCCACAGAAACCGCCACAGCGGCTGAGGAGGATCAGCCGCCGCAGAGGGGCGCACCGGAGGCGGAAGAGGCCCCTCTCCCAAATGGCCAATCTCAGGAGGCCTCATTGCCTCAAGAGGCGCCATGGTCTCCGAAGGGAGCCACCAGCACTGACGCACTCCACCTCGTTGAGCACCCAGTGTACTTCGTCAGCACGGTGTTGCGGGATGCAAGGGCATGGTACCCCATACCTCAGAAACTCCTCCTCGCGCTACTGGTGGCCTCACGCAAGCTGCGACACTATTTTCAGGGTCACCCCATCAAGGTCGTCTCATCATATCCCCTGGAGAGAGTGCTCAGGAGCCCCAATTCAGCTGGGAGGGTCGCTGAGTGGAACATAGAGCTGCAAGCGTTTCAGCTCGAATTCAACATGACCAGAGTCATCAAGGGAGCAGCGTTGGCGGATTTTGTGGCAGAATGGACGGAGGCGCCAGGCCTCAAGGCCGACGAGGATCGGTCCCTGTCCCCGGGAAGCGAGGCGCCGAAAGGCTGGGTCATGTACTTCGATGGGGCATTCTCCAGTCACGGCGCTGGGGCTGGGGCGATGCTTATATCGCCCACTCAGGACAAGCTCTATTACGCCGTGCAGCTCTGTTTCCAGCAAGGTGAAAAGGTCTCCAACAACATAGCGGAGTATGAAGGTTTAATAGCGGGCTTGAAGGCCGCAGCTGCCCTGGGGGTGAAACGCCTCACCATCAAGGGCGATTCGCAGCTCCTTGTCAATTTCTCCGACAAGGTGTGCGAGCCGAAGGATGAGCACATGGAAGCCTACCTTGCGGAGGTCCGCAGGATGGAGAAGTAGTTCTGGGGGTTGGAGTTGTAGCATGTGCCCCGTGGCACCAATCAGGAAGCCGATGACATCGCCAAACGCGCGTCCAGGCGGTTACCTCAGGAGCTTGGCGTTTTCGAGGAGCGGCTCTTCAAGCCTTCAGCCCTGCCGTCATTATCAAACACGGCTCAGCCCCGGGAGGAGCTCCCCCAGCCACCTGCCTCAGGAGCTCCGTCCTGTGGCCCGGCCTCAGGAGCACGCCTGCTCCTGACGATGGAACCTCAGGAGGGACATTGGATTGCGGAGCTCCGGAGCTACTTAACGCAAGGGACCCTGCCGGAGAAGCAGGAGGAAGCAGAGCGAGTGGCACGCCAGGCCACGGCATACTGCATCAAAGATGGAGAGCTCTATCGGAAGCGGCCAAACGATGTATCCCTGCGCTGCATCTCCAGGGAGCAAGGGAAGGAACTACTGGAAGATATACACGGCGGAGACTGCGGGCATCATTCATCATCACGGACCCTCGTCGGCAAGGCGTTCCGCAGTGGGTTTTATTGGCCCACCGCGCTCAATGACGCCGTCGAACTAGTGAAAGCTTGTGAGGCCTGCCAGTTCCACGCCAAGCAGATCCATCAGCCAGCAGGGGGCTTGCAGACTATCCCCTTTTCGTGGCCATTCGCAGTCTGGGGACTGGACATCTTGGGCCCGTTTCCTCGGGCGCCAGGGGGCTACCGCTACCTTTACGTTGCCATGGACAAGTTCACCAAGTGGGCTGAAGTAGAGGCTTTCCGCACCATTCCCACGGGTTCTGTGGTCAAGTTCATCAAGGGCATCGTGAGCCGGTTCGGGGTGCCGAATCGCATCATCACGGACAACGGTTCGCAGTTCACCAGTAACCTATTCAAAACATACTATGCTAACCTTGGAACGCAGATATGCTACGCTTCAGTGGCGCACCCCCGAAGCAACGGCCAGGTCGAGCAAGCCAACGTGGAGGTCCCGAGGGGCCTCAAGACCAGGACGTTCAAGAAGAAGCTGGAGGCCTGCGGCAAAGGTTGGTACGACGAGCTTCAGTCCGTGTTGTGGTCCATCCGCACAACCGCGACCAAGCCGATTGGGGAGACCCCGTTCTTCCTGGTCTACGGAGCCGAAGCGGTCCTCCCTCACGAGGTCAGACGTCGCTCCGCGCGGGTCCTGGTGTTCGACGAGGCGCAATAGGACGCCATGCGGGGGATGGACCTCATGCTGGGGGAGGAATGTTGCCGAGAAGCCGCGCTACGAGCGGCGAGGTACCAACAAGCACTGCGGCGATATCACTGCCGCAACATCCGCCCCAGAACTCTCAAGGTAGGAGACCTCATGCTCAGGCGGGTCCTCTCCAGGGAGGGCTGCACAAGCTCTCTCCCATGTGGGAGGGCCCGTTCAAAGTTGTTCATGTTTCCAGGCCCGGCTCCATGCGCTTGGAGACTCAGGAGGGAGTGCCAGTCTAGAACGCGTGGAACATCCAGCACCTCCGGAGGTTCTACCCCTAAAAAAGCCCAGAGCCTGTGAAGAAGGCAAATGCCTGTGAAGCTATCGCATTTTGGAAAAGGCCCAGAGCCTGTGAAGAAGGCAAATGCCTGTGAAGCCATCGTGTTTTGGAAAAGGCCCGGAGCCTGTGAAGAAGGCGAATGCCTGTGAAGCCATCACGTTTTGGAAAAGGCCCGGAGCCTATGAAGAAGGCGAATGCCTGTGAAGCCATCGCATTTTGGAAAAGGCCCGGAGCCTGTGAAGAAGGCGAATGCCTGTGAAGCCATCGCGTTTTGGAAAAGGCCCGGAGCCTGTGAAGAAGGCGAATGCCTGTGAAGCTATCGCGTTTTGGAAAAGGCCCAGAGCCTGTGAAGAAGGCAAATGCCTGTGAAGCTATCGCATTTTGGAAAAGGCCCGGAGCCTGTGAAGAAGGCCAACGCCTGTGAAGCTCGCCGCCCGTGACACTCTCACGTAATAATGAGTTGGGGCTGTACACGCCCCGGAGTCTCAGGAGCGCCGGCCTCAGGCCCTGGGGCTCCCCCCCACACCTAGTGGCAGCACTTAGCTCCGCGCTGGTGAGAAGACGTCGAAGACTAGATTAGGTGCCGGGTGCGGCTTTTCATTTGCTTTCTGCAGTTGGCTTGTTCCTTCTCATTCGAAGTTTTATTGAAGTTTTTGCCGTCTTTGGCTTGTGGTTCTCCGGCTTTTCACTCTCCTGCCTCGATTTTTCTTGTGCAAGGCCTCGCGAGGGGGGCAGCCGAGCGCCCTCGCAAGTGTTCCTATCCTAGTCATTCAAAGGGTTCGCGACCTGGGACCCTTGCAGGAGCACCCCTCCAGTCCGTGCCCCTCGGGCACCGCGACACAAACACAGGGCCTGGGTCAGTCGCCCCCACGACCAGGGCCGGGAACTATCCACGCGCGGGCACGTAGCCAGGAGGTACGATAAAGAAAGCAAAACGATGATTAACAACAATAACCCATACACGCCCCCGCGGGGCTCCACACTACTGTCTTTTTTACGCAGGAAGAAGGAAAAGAAAGAGCAAATCTGGTGCAGCTCGCCTCACACCGGCCCGCAGGGAAGCCCGAGCTGCCTCCGGAGCTCAGGCGGACTCCCTCCCTCGCGCTTCACCAGGGCGCGACGGCGGGCGGACATGCTACCACCTCCCAAGCAGATACGACGGCGTGGAGGCTGACCGCGGCCACCGCTAGAAGAGTCGTCGCCTGAAGAAGAACCGGAGAAGCTTGAGGAACCCTGAGCGCCGCCTACCGCGCGAGCGCTGCCCTCTCCATCATCGCCGGAGCCGGGTTCCCAGCCGCGGTTGTCGCCCTCGGGGCAACACCCTATGCGGCAACCATTTTCCCCAAACACCCTCACGTAGAGGGTGGCATCGCCGTCGAACTTGAAGTGTAGGGTGCACCGACGGCACAGGCCACGCGCGCGGGCAAACGACTGCCAACCGCGGGCCAGGGCCAGGCTCCCGGCTACGGAGACCTCCAGTGAAACCCATGAGGCCCGACTGCAGCAGACGTCGGCCTAAAGGCAGAGGCCGCCCGGGGCGCCGGCCGGGAGCTCGCCAAGGAGGAAGCGAGGAAGTGGAAGCCGGGTGCTAGTCGGCTCCGCCAACCACACGACGAACTCTGGCAGCACCTTAGCAGCGCGAAAGCGCGGCATAGGGGGACGCGCAGCCGGAGCGCACCCCCCGGCCGCAGCAATCCGCCCGCCACCGTGCTGGAAAGCGTCTCCGCGGCCGCGGGGAGCTGCCGTGGTGGCCACAGGATGTTTGCGGGGGCGCCCTCGGCCGCGCTTGGGCGGGGGAGAGGCATGCTCAACCTGGCAAGCCTTCCCCTTCTCCGCGGCCGAGAACCTCCTCGACGGGGCCATGAAGAAGAAGGAGAAGCAAGGGGAGAAGAACTGGAAGGGCGTGCGTCGATCAGTACTTATAGCTGGCGAGAGCCAACCGACGGCCCCCACGATCGCAGGTAATCATGACCCGCTTTGCATGAAGGGACTTGTCCAATCCGTGCAGTTGCTGAGGCGCCATGGGGAAGTGGAGACGCCCACGTCCAATCAACCACCACGCGGCGCCCAAGGCCGCAGGCTGTTAGGGCCCCCGGCGCTTCGCTCTTGCCCTTCCGCCTCCCTGCATGGCCAAGCCCGGGCGTGCCTTGGGCCCGGGGGCTACTATCGGCGTTCTGGGAACGGGGGTCCCCAGACTTGCCTGCCTGCGGCCTGCGGCGTGGCTCAAAAGGGGGCCCAGCACGGCCCATCTTCACCAACACAAACCCAAGACCCACGCGAGGGGCCAAGCCTCGCGGGGCGGACGACGCGGAGCTTCCTCAGGCACGGCCTCGTCAGGCTGGCTCACGAGGAGGCGGAGAGATCAAGGCAGGGTACCTCACGAGGTGCCCGTGACGCAAGCCATGACGACTCAGGGCGCCAGGCGGGTGCCAGCCCGCGCAGTGTCCTCCTTTCCTCTTTGGTGCAAAGGGGGCAAGCGCAGCCACGGAGTACCGAGGCATCGGGAAAAGGTTGCCATTTCGGTGCAACGAGACCAAGACCAGGAGGACTACGAGACGGAGGTCATCGTGGAGCCCGAGACGGCGTCATCACCAGAGCTTTGCGCAGGCGAAGACTACTTTTGTCAGGGTAGCTAGTACTTGCTGTCCCCCTTCAAAATTAGCCCGCCATTGTTGGCTCCCTTCCCGATCGGTATTTGGGAAGAGGACCAGGGCCTCTATAAATAGGATTAGCCACCCACATAAAAGGGTGTGGTTCGGTCGGCCAGGAGAGAAGAGAAGAGTTTTTGGCCGAGAAGCAGCCACACACAGAGAGAGAAAATGTGACTTAACTCCTCCCAGCAATTCACCGCCCCAGCCAAGAACAGACCCTCGCGAGGCTGTTCTTCCTTGTATTGTTCATCATCATCATCAGCCCAAGAGGCAGTCCACCACACGACACACTGGAGTAGGGTATTACACCACAACGGTGGCCCGAACCTGTATAAACCCGGTGTCTCTTGTGTTGTTCTTTCCATAGTTTAGATCCTAGCATGGCAGAGGGGCGCAGGTAGGTAGGAGGCGAAATCTCCGCGCGCACCCCAGTGTTCAAACCTCAAGGGTCTGCCGGAACCCGAAATCCGACAAAACCTGCATCACCAGCGCATGATACGGCTGACCGGCCACCTCGCGGCCGCGACAGAGAGGCCTCCCGGCCCTCCACTCAAGCCGCACCCCAGCGCCGCTCAAAAAATACCAAGGCACGGGGAAATGCGCTAGACCTGTGAGATATCTTGGAGGGCAAGGCAAACAAGATCGATCTACGGATCACGCGGGCGCCCCACGACACGAGACGATAACCATCACGCCGGATACATTAAATCCGGCTGGGCCGAACACAGCAGACAAAACTCATTTGAGCTACGTCGTGATATAGCCCAGTACAGAGGCGCCGCACACCCACTATGGTTCACAGATGAAGTAATGGATCATCAAATCCTAGAGGGTTTCAAACCCGTAAACATTGAATCATACGATGGCACAACAGATCCTACGGTATGGATCGAGGACTATCTCCTTCATATCGACATGGCCCGTGGCGATGATCTACACGCCATCAAATACCTCCCACTCAAGCTTAAAGGACCAGCTCGGCATTGGCTTAACAGCCTGCCAACAGAATCAATTGGTTGTTGGGAGGACCTGGAAGCCGCATTCCTCGACAATTTCCAGGGCACCTATGTGCGACCACCAGACGCCGATGACCTGAGCCACATAATTCAGCAGCCAGAAGAATCTGCCAGACAATTCTGGACACGGTTCCTAACCAAGAAAAATCAAATCGTTGACTGTCCGGATGCAGAGGCCCTAGCAGCCTTCAAGCATAACATCCGTGACGAGTGGCTTATCCGGCACCTTGGATAGGAAAAACCGAAATCTATGGCAGCCCTCACGACACTCATGACCCGCTTTTGCGCGGGAGAAGATAGCTGGCTGGCTCGTAGCAATAACATGACCAAGAGCCCTGGTAATTCGGATACCAAGGACAGCAATGGCAGGTCGCGTCGCAACAAGCACAAGCGCCGCATTAACAGCGACAACACTGAAGATACGACAGTTAATGCCGGATTCAGAGGCTCTAAGCCCGATCAGCGGAAAAAGCCATTCGAAAGGAACACTCCGGGCCCGTCCAGTTTGGACCGTATACTCGATCGCTCGTGCCAGATACACGGCACCCCCAAAAACCAGCCAATCACACCAACAGGGATTGTTGGGTGTTCAAGCAGGCCGGCAAGTTAAATACCGAAAATAGAGACAAGGGGCTGCACAGCGACGAGGACGAAGAGCCCCGGCCGCCGAAGAATAGTGGACAAAAGGGCTTCCCCCCACAAGTGCGGACGGTGAACATGATATACGCAACCCACATCCCCAAAAGGGAGCGGAAGCGTGCACTCAGGGACGTATACGCGTTGGAGCCAGTCGCCCCAAAGTTCAACCCATGGTCCTCCTACCCGATCACTTTTGATTGAAGGGACCACCCCACTAGCATCCGCCATGGCGGATTCGCCGCATTGGTTCTAGACCCAATCATTGACGGATTTCACCTCACTAGAGTCCTTATGGACAGCGGCAGCAGCCTGAACCTGCTTTATCAGGATACAGTGCAGAAAATGGGCATAGATCCCTCAAGGATTAAACCGACAAAAATGACCTTTAAAGGCGTCATACCAGGTGTAGAGGCCAACTGTACAGGCTCAGTTACACTTGAAGTGGTCTTCGGATCCCCGGATAATTTCTGAAGCGAGGAGTTAATCTTCGACATAGTCCTGTTCCGCAGTGGCTATCACGCATAGCTCGGATGAACCGCATTTGCAAAGTTCAATGCGGTGCCGCACTACGCATATCTCAAGCTCAAGATTCCAGGCCCTCGAGGAGTAATTACGGTCAATGGAAACACCGAACGCTCTCTCCGAACGGAGGAGCACACGGCGGCCCTTGCAGCGGAAGTACAAAGCAGCCTCTCAAGGCAATTCTCCAGTCTGGCTATTAAACGTCCGGACACCGTCAAGCGCGCCCGGAGTAACCTACAACAAGACCGCCTAGCACGTTCCGAGCAAGCGTAGCAATATGGCCCCAACCCCAGCCCTCGGGAAATTTCGAAATCAGTACTACGCGTACATAACTACGCTCTGAAAATACCATGGGCATAGGGGGAGGGGCACGACCACGGCACGCCCAAAAATGCTGCTCAACCGCACTAGGGGCTCCCGATTTTGTCATTATTTCCTACTTTCAGGACTCCACTCTTCGGAAGGCCTGTCCGGCAGTACAACCGCGGAACACACGATGCAACAACCAAGGAGGAAGAAAGCTACGTCGAATTCCCAGGTGGTCTCTATAACGAGCAAAATACCTGTCTTACATATTGTCTCGCAGCTCGCCCCTGGAGGGGGACATGTCAAATAGTCCCATCTCTTGCTTATCGCACTATTTGTATCGTTCTGCTTTCACAGCAGCCTTTTAAAATAAACAATGCTTAGCTTCAGCTTATTATTGCATTCTCTATTCATTTCTTTTTCAATACATATGTTCAGTTATGACATTTAGCACCTGTACACTTTGGTACGGCCAATACGCCAGGGGCTCAAACACCCCATAATACGGCGTGAGAAGTCCGAACACTTTCACAAGTGCGGCCCTCCGAACTTATAGCATTATATGCATCGGCTCCGAATCATGTCTTTGGTCAATAGTTGGGTTTGCCCGGCTCCCATGTTTTGGTACCTTACGTTCCACTATATCGGCTAAGGTAGCGCTGGGAGAACTA
The DNA here is from genome assembly GCF_003073215.2 of Triticum urartu. Taxonomy (NCBI): domain Eukaryota; kingdom Viridiplantae; phylum Streptophyta; class Magnoliopsida; order Poales; family Poaceae; genus Triticum; species Triticum urartu. Next base: position 512,611,229 of record NC_053025.1, on the reverse strand, counting down.
CTGCGATTGTGCCCCGGTTGAGCTGGGCTAAGCACCTCAGTAGAGAAAGCTAAAACTGACTGTCATGATAGGGCGAGAGTTGGTCGCTGTTCGAGAGGTTTCGAGTCCCTAAAGACTTATGCCGCTTTGAGCGAGGAGTCGGCTTTGTCCGGCCTAGGCGTGTATAGCGCCCCGAACTCGGTCTTCCGAGCACTAGGGGCTTCGCCGAAATTTAAAATTATAGAATTCTCTGGCTAAGTGAGAGTGATAACGCATTATAGTCCCACTGCCTTGTTCGTTGTGCTGAGCACCTCCCTCGAATGACCCAAGAATGGGAAAAAGAGTGCTCAGGTTTATCCCGAACACCCCAGCACCCGTGGCATGGGGGCAGAAGCCGATGACTCGCCATCTCTCAGACTTGATAAATGGCCGCATAGATGGTAATATTTTAAATTAAAACAAGCGTTGCATAGCGCATATGAACAAGTTTTCAGCGCACAGGATAAAACGAACAAGTTCACTCAAAAATTACATCTTTGGAACATTCGTCCGCCACAAGGCGGGCGCCCTTTAGGACGCCCTCATAATACATATCGGGGTGGCGATGCTCCTTGCCCTGCGGTGGCCTGTCCTTCACAAGCCTCTCTGCATCCATCTTGCCCCAATGCACTTTAGCACGGGCAAGCGCCCTACGGGCACCTTCGATGCAGACGGAGCACTTGACAACTTCAAGCCACGGACAGGAATCCACCAGCCGCCTCACCAGCCCAAAGTAGCTCCCAGGAAAGGCCTCTCCAGGCCACAGCCGAACTATAAGGCCCTTCATGGCCTATTCGGCCACCTTGTGGAGTTCGACCAGTTACTTCAACTGGTCGCTCAAGGGCACCGGGTGTCCGGCCTTAGCATACTGAGACCAGAACACCTTCTCCGTCGAGCTGCCCTCCTCGGCCTGGTAGAAAGCGGCGGCATCTGACACGCTACGGGGCAAATCTGCGAATGCTCCTGGAGAGCTCCGGACTCTGGTAAGTAACAAGTAATTCACTTTCACGTGCTTGCTTTGCATAAAAAATGCCTTACCCGCCGCTATCTTCTTCATCGCCTCAACTTCCTAGAGGGCTTTCTGGGCTTCGGCCTTGGCAGACTTGGCGCTTTCAAGGGCCGTCGCGAGCTCGGACTCTCGCGTCTTTGAGTCAAGCTCCAGACTCTCATGTTTTTTCACGAGAGCCTGGAGCTCTTGCTGCACCTCGCCGACCCGCGCCTCATGTTTATCCCGCTCGGTGCGCTCCGTGGACGCCTTCTTTTCGGCCTCGGAAAGCGCTTGCTTAAGGGTCGCCACCTCAGTCGCGGCCCCTAGGACACCAATAGCGATCCTGTCATTTTTTGCAACTGCATCTTTTTTAATATACTCCGCAAGGTATTACTTACCTTCTTTTTCCTCGAGCTCCTTCTTGGCAAGGCCGAGCTCTTGCTCGGACCGCTCGAGGCTCTGCTTCAGTGCATCCACCTCCGCAGTCAGTGCGGCAGAGGCCAGCAGTGAAGCCTGCATACACATATTGACTTAATTATGTTAGACTCCTGCGAATGTTATTAGATCCTCTATTCGGCTTTTCTTTCCGAACGCCAAACAGAGCATCAGGGGCTACTGTCTATGTGGTAGTATTTTCACATATTTTTCACATACCTCAAAGCCTGTTAGCAGGCTGGCACAGGCTTCAGTCAGCCCGCTCTTGGCGCACTGAACCTTCTGGATCACCGCACTCATAATAGTGCGGCGCTCCTCGTCGATGGAGGCGCCGTTAAGCACCTCCAGCAAATTATCCAGTGCCTCCGGTTGGACGGAGGTCACCGGCGTCGTAGGCCTGCCGTTCTTACTAGGGGGCCGCCCGCCAGACTCCGGAACCATTGAAGGTTCCGGTGCGGTGTCCGGCCCAGGGCCGGACTTGGAGCCCTTGGGGGTTTTGTCCCCTTTGCGCCTGGAGTCCGGGAGGTCGCCTTGCGGCGCCTCCAGGACCACCTCCTCCTGGCTTGGAACCTTTTGGGACAACACCTCGGCGACGTTCGTAGGGCGGGGGAGGTAGCGGTCGGAAGTGAAAAACTATTCACATCCAATGAATCCAGGGAGCCGCTCGACGACACGTCGAGCCGGGCTTTGGGCGGACTGCATAATTATATTTGGCGTCAAGAGAAGTTGTGCAATAAAGGAACGCCATGAGTCACTCAGGTATCCAAATACTTACGATTTTGCCAGGGGCTTGGCCCTGAGTGGCCACTCCTCTTCGCCGTCGTCGGTGTTGGTGGAGTAGTCCGTAGGGAGGGTCCTCCCTTTCTTGGACCCTCCGGCCTCCCCAGTTGGGGCGGCCTTCCTTTTCTTTTCTCCCCCTGCTGGGGAAGAAACCTCTCTTTCCTCCTCCTCGTCTTCGTGGGAGGAGTGCGCCTCGGAGTCATCGGACGACGAGTCCGACTCCACCGGGCGCCGGGAACTCTTCCGGATTCCCGTGGCCTTCTTCTTGGCCTTCTTCTCCGGCACCACGTAAGGTATCAGAACCAGCAGTTCCACCAAGCGGGCGTTCGCTTGGTCTTCGGGCAAAGGAGCCGGACAGTTGATCTGTTCGGCCGTCCTCTGCCAGTCCTGTCAAAGGCATGGGGGCTTAGACCCCGCATAGAGTCAAACTATGAAAGACAAACATCCTGTAAGAGGTAAAAACAGCTTACCGCGTTGGCTTGACGCTGCGCGCTGAATCCGCGATCCTCAGTAGCGGATGCGGGAGCCTCGGCGCCCTTGAATAGCACCTTCCAGGCATCTTCATACGTTGTGTCGAAAAGCCTGCTCAGAGTTCGTTGCTGGGCCGGATTGAACTCCCACAAGCTGAAAGCCCGTTGTTGGCACGGGAGGATCCGGCGGACGAGCATGACCTGGACTACGTTGACAAGTTTGAGCTTCTTGCTCGCCAGGTTTTGGACGCATGTTTGGAGTCCGGTCAGCTCTCCTTTTTTACCCCACGGCAGGCCCTTCTCTTTCCAAGAGGTGAGCCGCGTAGGGATTCCGGATCGAAACTCGGGGGCTGCGACCCATGCAGGATCGCGCGGCTCAGTGATGTAGAACCACCCCGATTGCCACCCCTTTATGTTCTCCACGAAGGAGCCCTCGAGCCATAGGACGTTGGGCATCTTGCCCACCATGGCGCCTCCACACTCCGCCTGGCGGCCGCCCACTACCTTCGGCTTGACATTGAAGGTCTTCAGCCATAAGCCGAAGTGGGGCTGGATGAAGAGGAAGGCCTCACACACGACGATGAACACCGAGATGTTGAGGATGAAGTTCGGGGCTAGATCATGGAAGTCCAGGCCATAGTAGAACATGAGCCCCGGGACAAATGGGTGGAGAGGGAAGCCTAGTCCGCGGAGGAAATGGGTGAGGAATACCACCCTCTCATGGGGCCTGGGGGTGGGGATGAGCTGCCCCTCGTCTGGGAACCGGTGCGCGATGTCGTCAGACAAGTATCCGGCTTTCCTCAGCTTCTTGATGTGTCCCTCCGTGACGGAGGAGACCATCCACTTGCCTCCTGCTCCGGACATGGCTGGAGAAGGTTGAGGTGGGGAATGCGGACTTGGGCGCTGGAGCTCGAGTGCGCGAAAATGGGTGAGCAAGGGAGGAAGAAGGCGTGGATGAAAAGGTGGATCCTTATCCCCTTATATGGGCGGACGAAACTGCGTGTCCCCACCAGTCTGGTAAAACTCGCTTATCTCCCAAGTGCCGTAATCAATGGCGCGGTTGGGTTACCCACACCCGTATTGATGAGAATCCCGGAATAAGGGGACACGATCTCTGCTTCGACAAGACGTGCCAAGGAAACCGCCTCGCTAAACGCGCTGAGGTGGGACAGTAAAAACAGTTCAACTATAGGCTTGGCTGTGGCATGATGTCATGCTACGGAATACGTCAGCAGATTAGATTTGTGTAAATACTATTCTCTCTATGGCAGTATGTGGAACTTATTTTGCAGAGCCGGACACTATCCTTGTGTTCAAAATCTTCAATGAAATATGCGGAGGAGGAACCCGCCTTGCAATGCCAAAGATAATCTGCGCGCCAGACTCGTCATCATTGAAGCCTGGTTCAGGGGCTACTGAGGGAGTCCTGGATTAGGGGGTGTCCGGATAGCCGGACTATAACCTTTGGCCGGACTCTCGGACTATGAAGATACAAGATTGAAGACTTCGTCCCGTGTCCGGATGGGACTTTCCTTGGCGTGGAAGGCAATCTTGGCAATACGGATATGTAAATCTCCTCCCATTGTAACCGATTCTGTGTAACCCTAGCCCTCTCCGGTGTCTATATAAACCAGAGGGTTTTAGTCCATAGGATGAACAACAATCATACCATAGGCTAGCTTCTAGGGTTTAGCCTCTTTGATCTCGTGGTAGATCTACTCTTGTACTACCCATATCATCAATATTAATCAAGCAGGAGTAGGGTTTTACCTCCATCGAGAGGGCCCGAACCTGGGTAAAAACATTGTGTCCCTTGTCTCCTGTTACCATCCGCCTAGACGCACAGTTCGGGACCCCCTACCCGAGATCCGCCGGTTTTGACACCGACACCACTAGTGAAACCTATGCCCCCCGGGTCTATTCTCCATTATATTAATCTCCTGTCAACAAGTTATTTTCTGGCATCGTTTATTTTGCAATCTTTACTTTCAATCTATATCATAAAAATACCAAAAATATTTATCTTATCATTATTATCTCTATCAGATCTCACTCTCGTAAATGATCGTGAAGGGATTGACAACCCCTTTATCGCGTTGGTTGCGCGGTTCTTATTTGTTTGTGTAGGTACGAGGGACTTGCGTGTAGTCTCCTACTGGATTGATACCTTGGTTCTCAAAAACTGAGGGAAATACTTACGCTACTTTGCTGCATCACCCTTTCCTCTTCAAGGGAAAACCAACGTAGTTCTCAAGAGGTAGCAAGAAGGATTTATGGCACCGTTGCCGGGGAGATCTACGCACAAGTCAAGACATACCAAGTACCCATCACAAACTCTTATCCCTCGCATTACATTATTTGCCATTTGCCTCTTGTTTTCCTCTCCCCCACTTCACCCTTGCCGTTTTATCCGCCCTTCTTCTGTTCGTCTTTCCATTTGCTTTGATGTCTTACTTGGTTCGTTTCCTCGTTTGGTTGGAATAGTTGTTTATTTATTGCTAAACAGAGAACCTAAGATCTATGGATCCTCATCCGCTTGCTAATCTTTTTAAGAGATCCAATATGATGAACCAATTTCTAGTGAGTTTTATGCACTAGATTATCTTTATTAAGTTTTGCTTGAAATTCGTGCATCTGAAAATTGTGATGAAGTACTTTGTGGAGTGATTCACGATGGATCTTTGAATAGAAATCATGATTGCAATGATGATAGTATAAATTCTATTAATGTCAATTGTGCTTATAATATGCAAAACCCTAATCTTGGGGATGCTAGTTTTGCTATATCTACTACTTGTTGCAATGATCATGATTGGCGTGATTCTTCTTATGATCTTGAAAATTTATTTAAGCCCCATGATGAATATGAGATTGATTATAATGTTCACAATAATATTGAAAGTGGGTTTGGTAGAGTTTCAACTTTAGATCCCACATATTTGCAGAATGTTCAATCTTATGAAGTTTTTGATAAAAGTGGGTTTGGAGAGGTCATGACTTTAGTTAATGTTAATCCCACTATTTTGAAAGAGTGTCAACTTTGCATACATGTGGATCGTGTTAAGAATATGTTTTGTGATAGATATATTGTTGAATTTGCTTATGATCCTACATGTAATTATGATGAGAGAGGAAAATATGGTTGTAGAAATTTTCACGTTACTAAATTACCTCTCGTTATGTTGAGATTACTATTGTTTCTTTCCGCTTCCTTGCATATGCTAGTTTTTGCTTGCCTTGATAATTTTTTGCCTATAAGATGCCTATGCATAGGAAGTACGTTAGACTTAGATGTGTTGGTCACGTGTTTTACGATGCTCTCTTTGTCCTTCAATTCTTGTCTTTCATGTGAGTATCGTTGAAATCTTACGCCTAGCTAAAAGGCTTTAATGAAAAGCGCTTGTTGGGAGATAACCCAATATTTTTCCTTGCTGTTATTCAATAAATAATTCATCCAGCCTCTGTCTATATGTGGTTTTATGCTTTTAATTAGTATTTGTGCCAAGTAGAACCTTTGGGAAGACTTGGGGAAGGTCTTTGCGATCTTGCTGTAAAAAACAGAAACTTGAGCGCTCACGAGATTAGCTGCCATATTTTAATGGCAAGCGATATTTAGTTAATTCTTTTTTCAGACGATTAATATATAAATTCCTCACGCCCAGCAATTTATTTTAAAATTTTTGGGGTTCCAGAAGTATTCGAAACCTACAGATTACTACAGACTGTTCTGTTTTTGACAGATTCTGTTTTTCGTGTGTTGTTTGCTTATTTTGATGAATCTATGGCTAGTATTTGAGTGTATGAACCATAGAGAAGTTGGAATACAGTAGGTTTAACACCAATATAAATAAAGAATTAGTTCATTACAGTACCTGAAGTGGTGGTTTGTTTTCTTTTACTAACTAAGCTCATGAGATTTTCTGTTTAAGTTTTGTGTTGTGAAGTTTTCAAGTTTTGGGTAACGATTTGATGGATTATGGAACAAGGAGAGGCAAGATCCTAAGATTGGGGATGCCCAAGGCATCCCAAGGTAAAATTTAAGGACAACCAAAAGCCTAATCTTGGGGATGCCCCGGAAGGCATCGCCTCTTTCGTCTTCTTCTATCGGTAACTTTACTTGAAGCTATATTTTTATTCACCACATGATATATGTTTTGCTTAGAGCGTCTTGTATGATTTGAGTCTTTGATTTTAGTTTACCACAATCATCCTTGCTGTACACACCTTTTGGGAGAGACACACATGAATTGGAATTTATTAGAATACTCTCTGTGCTTCATTTATATCTTTTGAGCTAGATAATTTTGCTCTAGTGCTTCGCTTATACTCCCTCCGTCCCATAATATAAGAACATTTTTAACACTACACTAGTGTCAAAAACGTTCTTATATTATGGGACAGAGGGAGTATCTTTTAGAGCACGGCGGTGGTTCTATTTTATAGAAATTATTGATCTCTCATGCTTCACTTATATTATTTTGAGAGTCCTTTAGAACAGCATGGTAATTTGCTTTGGTTATGAATTTAGTCCTAATATGATAGGCATCCAAGATTGGTATAATAAAAACTTTCATAAAAAGTGCATTGAGTACTAGGAGAAGTTTGATACTTGATAATTATTTTGAGATATAAAGGTGGTAATATTAGAGTGTGCTAGTTGAGTAGTTGTGAATTCGAGAAATACTTGTGTTGAAGTTTGCAAGTCCTGTAGCATGCACGTATGGTGACCGTTGAGTAACAAATTTGAAACATGAGGTGTTATTTGATTGTCTTCCTTATGAGTGGCGGTCGGGAACGAGCGATGGTCTTTTCCTACCAATCTATCCCCCTAGGAGCATGCATATAATGCTTGGTTTTTGATTACTTGTAGATTTTTGCAATAAGTATGTGTGTTCTTTATGACTAATGTTGAGTCCATGGATTATACGCACTCTCACCCTTCCATCATTGCTAGCCTCTTCGATACCGTGCATTGTCCTTTCTCACCTTGAGAGTTGGTGCAAACTTCACCGGTGCATCCAAACCCCGTGATATGATACGCTCTGTCACACATAAACCTCCTTATATCTTCCTTAAAACAACCACCATACCTACCTATTATGGCATTTCCATAGCCATCCCGAGATATATTGCCATGCAACTTTCCACCGTTCCGTTTATCATGACACACATCATCATTCTCATATTGCCTTGCATGATCATGTAGTTGACATCATATTTGTGGCAAAGCTACCATTCATAATTTTTCATACATGTCACTCTTGATTCATTGCCCTTCCCGGTACACCGCCGGAGGCATTCATATAGAGTCATACTTTGTTCTAGTACCGAGTTGATGTACACCGAAACTCGATGGCGAGATTCGATCCGTTGTTGTGGCCCGACCTTTCATGACACTGCACCACCAGCAGTAGCAACCTCTCCCCCGCGCACGTGATGTACACGAAGTAGACGGTTTGAACCTTGCGGCTCAGCACGAGAAAACCAATCTCGACGAAGGTACTCACACGCAAAACAATTTCCACGAAGATAAATCGCAACACAGAGGTTTTCTAAAGATCCCTCCAAAACTTGATACGGGTGTCTACCCTGAAATACACATCTTGTCTATTTCATATAAAAATAACCTGCCTTTACAAATAATTCAATTGGCTTTATATAATAGCCACACATCATAACTAGCTTGGAAAGCAAGCACTTGGTACGTACTTTAAATAAAAGGTAACACCTGGGCATAAGATAAACCGACTAGATCTATCTATAGGAAAACAAAAACTACTAGTTTGAGGCATGCGTTGCACTAGTGCTGGTGGGCTCCACCCAACATCCTTCAAGCCAAATCGTTTCCTAAATAGAATCCTCACGTTGATCTTTTCCTTGCTGGGCAGGAAAAGAAACATCAATAATCTTCTTGTTTTAATAATCCCGACGGAGCAAGTAACCTTGGCAAGCAAACACACAAGATCAAACCTAGACTCCTTGAACCCCCCTTCAAAACGTGGCTTACCAAAATAATTAGAATATTCTTTTTCCTGATTTCCGTCAGATGCATGCACGTCCATCCCAGTAGCAATTATCATCTCAATTTGAACATGTCTCTCATCTTTTCCTATGCACCGCAACACATCATCGTGCATTAACTTAACTTCCACAAGTGGTTGTTCATCTCCGGAACTTAGGCGTGGTTGCTCCAGTGTATATGCAGTGTATTTTCGGACATCACCAACTTCAGGCGAAACAACAATATTGATATTTAAATTACATGCGGTCGTATCATCCTCTCCCCCTTGAATGGAAACCGTCCTCGGTTTCAACTGAATCTCTTGAGTGATCTTTTCATGTATGGATTGAACGGTGACCACAGAAATTTCAGTAGCTTCGACCATGTTCTTTTTTGCATCTTCACCTTCTTTTATCTTTTTCTGATGGTCGCTCCTCCAAGCAACAAAACGATCCTCACCCATGGGAACGAGTTCACACTTCTTACCCTTCTTGACAGTATATTTATGTGTTTGGCAATCATATGCAACATCATGCTCTTTATACCATGGCTCGCCCAACAACAAGTGACACGAAATCATCGGTACCGGAATAACGTCACACAAAACTTCACAAAAATATTTTCCCAACAAAAACAATACCTTGGTCTGGTGCGTGTCCCTGAGCTCTTCATGACCCCAACGGAACGAGTATGGTTGTGGACATGGTGTCATCGGTAGTTCCAACTTCTCCACCATCTCGTTGCTTGCGGCATTAATCAAACTCATGTGGTCGATTGTCATAGCACATGATCTCTCTTGTACCACAACATGAGTATGAAAAAGTCCATCCCATCGGCCTTCCTCCTCTAACTGAAATCCATAGCTTAGCTTCCACAATAACCTAGTCATCTTCTGCTGTCGGGGGTTAGGTGCGACATATGCCAAAGGATGGCTTATCATGGTGGGGGCGAGTAGAACGTCGCCGGTGCTTGGAAACGGGATGAGGCGAAGACATGCACGCCGCAGAATCTTACCCCGCTTCAGGGATCTCCGGGGAGATAATACCCCTACTGCTGCTCTGCGGGGTCTCCGCATGATCACTATGGCCAAGTGTTTACACGATTGCTCCTTGAGCTGTTTCCTGGAGGTAGAAGAGGGCGAGGCTAGCTCTCTCCCTCCTATATGATCTGGTCTAGAACTAATGGATGCCAACCCTTTGCATGGGTGCCCTGGGGAGTTTATATAGACCTACCCCCAGGGGTACAATGGTAATCCGGCTGGACGCGGGCCCAGCCGTCAGTGCCTCTGGCCTCCGTCTTCTCTGCCGACCGCTGGGGCCCGCCGACTGGCCTGGTACGGAGCCGACAGGCCGCGTCCGCCATGGGCGGGTCTTGCCGGCTGCTGATTACTGTAGCCGTGCTTCTGATGACGCGGGCTTGATCATGAGGTCGTGGAAACAGCCCCGCCGCCTGGCGGGCGATCACTGTTGCCACTCCCCATCACATCTTGATTAATGGCGCGTGGGCCCCGGGGGAGCACTCGGCCGACTCCCGATGGGTTTGACTGGTGGTCCTCTTGCCGTCTCCTGGGGTCTCACTGATTGGTGGGACCTACTGCCTCTAGGCCGTACGGACAAGCCGTCGTGGGTGCAGGATTCGGTCCTGCGGTGCTGATGTCAGGGCTGGCATGGCAACAGTGCCATGCCGCACAGAGATCTTCCAGGGTACGGCGTGCTGTGGCCATGCCTGCCCTTGGTAAGGGGCAGGAGCGGGCTTCATTGTTGCCACTCCCCTGCCCCGTCCCACTTGATGAGGTCATGGGGGGTGTTGGAGTCGCAGGCCGACTCCCCAAAGCCGGCTTCTCTGGAAGTCGCCAGTCAGGAGTCGGCTTTCCTCAAAGTCGTCCCTGGGACTCGGCCATGAGTGGTCAGCCGGCCATCTTGCCGTTGACTTCTTGAAAGCGGCTCTTCGTCTTGGGGTCTTGAGGGGCGCAGCCTGCCCCGATGTCTTGAGAGGTTCTGGGGCTCGGGTTGGCCTACCCGTGGCCCATTACTCCGACAGTAGTCCCCAAAGCTGGTGAGGCGCCGCAGACGATCGGCCGAGAAGCCTCAGCAGTTTCTCTTTCCGGGTGCTCAACACATGGTCTTTGATTGACTTCTGCCGGGCCGACTAGGAGCAGTCGGACTTGCTTGATTCGGACTTACTCAACTCCGACTCGCACAATATTTCGAACGTCGCGGCGGGATCCAAGTAGCGTGCTAGCTAAGCCTCCAGGCCGCCACCCGTTCTAGGCCTGTCACGCGATGACACGTGGCTGGGCTGTCCTGCCAGCCTACGCGCGCGACGGGACAGGCCCATAGGCGGGGCCCGCCACTACCACGCCTCGGCGCCCGAGCGGATCCGCTGCGGCCTCGGCGGACGGTTGGGATTCCCGTGGAGTTACTGCGCGCAGTAACTTTATCGTGGAACGTGGGGGTCGTGGGGGCGTGGGCGTAGTAAATCCCCACGACCGCCCCCTCGGCTTCGCAGCCCACGGGGCTATAAGTAGGGGGAAGAGGGGGGCACGCGCGCCCCTCCTTCCCACCACTCCTCGCTCTCTTCCTTCTCACTGCTCCTCGCTCTCCTCCTCCTTCTTCTTCTTCGCTCCGCCACGCACCCAAGCTCCGGCGAACGCCGCGGCGATCAGCTCGCGATGAGTTCTTCCTCCGCTGCCGCGTCTCCCCCGGTGCGCTCCGGCACTTGGGACGTTTCCGAAGTTCACGACGACCACATCGAGTTCCTTCGCCGGACTCGTCGGCTCCCCGGTGAGGATCACGTGCGGGTGCGCCTTGCGTCGAAGGGGGAGATTTCCCCCGCGCCGCAGGAGGGCGAGCGGGTCATCTTCCGCTCGCAGTGCTTGCGCGGGCTGGGGCTACCGGCGAGCAGTTTCTTCCGATCTTTCCTGGAGTTCTACGGCCTCCAGCCGCACCACCTCACCCCCAACACAGTGGTGCTGCTGTTCGCCTTCGTGGCTTTGTGCGAAGGCTTCCTCGGAGTCCTCCCCACCCTCGAGCTCTGGAGGGAGTTCTTCTTCTCCAAGCTCGGCACCCAGGCTGCGGGCGTGCCGGCTCAGTGCGGCGCTTTCATCGCCGTGCGAAGGTCGGCGGCCGACAATCCCTTCCCCTCCATCTCGCTGATAAAGTCGGTGAAGATGTGGCAGAGGTTCTACTTTTACGTCAGGAGCGTCTCCGCGAGGGGGGACTGGGTCAACCCGCCGGATTTCGAAGCCGGCCCGCCGGCTGGGCGACTGCCCAACTGGTCGTACCGGGCCAAGTCTCTGACGCCTGTGGGAGCCGGCGCCATCGCGCGACTCCGAGTGCTGACACAGTCGGAGGGTTTGACCGGCCCAGACCTGCTGGCCGCCTTCGTGGTGCGCCGAGTTCTCCCACTCCAAGGCCACCCCCACATGATATGCCAGATGAGCGGGCACCGCGACCCGAGTCGGATGTGTACCAAGGACATGCCTCACGAAGAGGTGGCCTTCATGGTGAACTACCTCTTGGACAGCAAGCTCTTGGAGGATTGGCGGTTCGGCAAGGAGCCGTACTCCCGCGCCAACCCCCCGCCTGTGGTGAGTTGCCTTTCCTTTCTTTCTTTGGATTGTCTTCTTTCTCGCCGAATTTGTTTTGACCAGTCGGCTTTGGCCAGAATCCCCTCCTCCACCCGCCAGCCGGCACCTTGGGGCCGGCCCGCGAGTTCCTCGCCGACCGGGCGGAGAGCGACGTCGACGACCCTGATCTGGGGGCGGCGGCTCTGGAGGACGACGCCGAGGGAGGAGGAGGAACAGCAGGCGACTTCAGGCCTTCGGCCACTTTCGCCGACTGGCCTGACGACGACGCCGAGGGGGAAGTCGCTCCCCACCATTGGCCAGGAGCCAGCCAGCCAGGTGCGGGCTCTTCTGCCGCGCTGGGTGCTCCAGGCGGCGGGAAGAAGCGCAGGGCCGTGCCGACCTTGTTCGGCAGTCGGCCGAAGAAACCCAAGGGTTCGGCTACGGCGACCCGGCGGGACGAGGCGGCCGCGAAGGCCATCCGCTTCCGTAAGGAAGTGAAGAAGCTGCCATTGGTCTCCGCGTGAGTATTCTATCTCAATGCTTTATTCTTTCTTTGTGGCTCTGTCTGAGTCTTTACTTGCTCCCCTTGCTTCAGGGCTCCCCTTACTCTTGAGAGGGTCACCACCGCCTCCGTCATGGGGTCAGCGAAGACGTCCGCCACCACTCGGCAGATTGACCCCGCTGCCGACCTCCGGGAGGCGATAGAGCGGAATGCGCAGGAGAAGCGCAACGAAGAAGAGGCCGTTCGCCTGGAGAAGGCGGAGGCCTCCGCCAAGAAAAAACTGGCGGAGGCCGAAGCTGCCGCCAAGAAAAAACTGGCGGAGGCCGAAGCTGCCGCCGCGACGAAGCGGCAGGCTGAGGAAGCCGCACGCCGCCAATCGGCGGTGTTCGTCGCCCCGTTGAACACTACGCCGCCGCCTCCGGAGTTCACGGGGCAGACTGGGGAAGCCGGCGGTGAGAACCTGATCATGGAGGGGGAAGGCGGCGACCCCTCTACGCCAGACGTGCTTGTTCCGCCGCTGCCTCCGCCGCCGTCTGCGAGTGCGCAAGGCGAGCAGCCAGCGGACCCTCCGGTGCCGCTGACCAAAGACGAGGCCGTGGCGAGGCTGCTCCTCCAAGTCGGCTCGCCAACGCACCGCCGTCTGGAGAAGGCGACTTCGGCACCCTGCCCCCTGGAAGCCGGCACCGCCAGCTCGGCGATCCCAGACGCCGAAGCGACAAGCGCCGCGCCCATCGGGTGGGTGCGAGGAGGCGGCACAGGGCTGCTGAACTAGGCGCTCCTAGACGTCCAGGCGAAGCTTCGCACTGAGGGTGACGCTCTCCAGAGTTGCACCAAGGCGTTCCTGGCGTCGCGGGCGGCCGTCCGGGTATGTTTTTTCCTTTGGTCTTCGTTTTCTTGTTCCTCTCTGTGGGGGCGCGCTAGCGCACCCACTAGGTGTAGTCCCTGAGTTTCGGGCTGGCTGCTGAGCAGGCGGCCCGGAACTCCAATTGATGAACGCTGGGTATTAATTTTTTGTCTGAAATGCTTGACGCAGGATTACCACAACCTCCGCGTCACTGCCTTCAACCGTAACGTTGAAGATCTAGGCAAGCGGACCGCCGATTTGTCGGAGAGCCGGAGTAAGTCCTTTTCCTTCTTTGCGGGGGCGCTGGCGCACCCGCGGGCTGTAGTCCCCGAGATTCGGGCCGACTGCTGAGCAGTCGGGCCGGATCTCCCCGGCGACCTTCTTTCTTGATGACTTAACGCCTTCTTTTTTCCTTCTTTTCAGGAGCCAACGCTGCTCTTCAACAGCAGCTGAGTGACACCAACTCCGCTTTGCGCGCCAAAGAGGAGGAGTGAAGCAAGCTCGCCACGGAGCGTGATCTGCTGGCCACTCAATTGGCAGAGCAGAAGGAGCTGCTTGCGAAGACACAGAGGGAGGCAGAAGAGACGGAAACCGCCCTCCTGGCTGAGTTCGCGAGTGAGCGCTCCTCCTAGTCTGACAAGGAGGCGATGCTGGCCTCCGGCTTCCATGAGATTGAGGACATCGTTGATGGTGAGTTTCTTTACTTGCTTTATTCGAGCTGCCGATTTAAGTCATGCCGACTCCTGGTTTTTGACTTGCTTCTTTGTTTCTTCCTGTCTTTGCAGACTTCTTTCCTGGGCACTCGCAGGCCGCCATCCAAGCCATCGAGGCTGACCGTGAAGGTCGGAGGGCGCAGAGAACGCAGCCGACGCCCCCCGAACCCTTGACGAGCACATCCTAAGTATCGAGGCTCGCCTTTGGCCGACTCACTGGATGCTGCGCCGGCTCCAGCGTGTCGGTGCCCAGGCAATTGCCACCCTGTGGCCGGACATGCAGGCTCCGCGCACCCCCAGCTTGATGGCCGACTGGCTGGAGGTCGCGGCTGGTCGTCTTGAAGCCTAGAAGGGTTCTTCGGCCCGAGCTGGAGCGCGCCGGGCCTTGGAGTTCGTCAAGGCATGGTATCCGGGGCTGGATCTAGACCGGCTGGCCACGCTTCGGTTGGAGGCCCAGCCGGAGCTGGCAGCTGCGGAAGACGCCCTCGTCAAGCATGTTGCGGCGATCGCCGAGTACACCGACACCAGCATCTTCGTCCCCGAGCGGTCTGAAGACGGCGAGGAGGTACCACCGGAGTGGTTTGCGATGAACCCAGACTACGGCGAGGACTCGGCGGAGGTGATTGGCTCCAGCGCCGAGGAGGAGGGCGAGGCGGAGGCACCAGAAGACGGAGCAGACGGCCAGCCTCAACTCGACCGCGCCTCCAGCAACGAGCCGCATGCGACCGAGTCGACTGCCGCCGGAAGCGATCAAGCCGAGACTACCCAGCGGGCCGCCCCGACGCCTGACGCCGCCGCCTCCTCCGACCCTCCGAATCCGTCTGCTGCTTCCTAAGCTGCCGCTTTATCTTTATTTTATCTGCTTCAGTAGTCTTTGAAGAACTTGTTAATTTGCACAATTCCACCCGCGGGGGGTGTATTTTGAACTTCTCCTTGAAGATTCGGCCAAGGGCCTATGTTATGTAAATATATTTATCCGAGTTCTATCTTTTCTTGCTCATTGCTCTTTTGGCTTTTTTCCTTTGCCGCTTTCCCTTAGTTGCCTGCCTTGCCAATCAGACAGCCGCTCTGCGGACTGCCGCTGGATCAAATGCTTGGCTACTTTGGGAAGGCAAGTACTTAGCCGTTTTTAAGAGTTTTTGAGCAAGTTGAATAGAAGGCGGCAATCCGACTATTCGAGAGTCGGTTTGAAAAAGGCTAGAAGCTGTCTTGAGCTATGTTTTATGCTTTGAGTCCTTAACCACTTTTCATGCGAACGGCCATTCTACCTTACCTCTGCCCACCGTACAGTCGCTCTGCGAGCTGCGGCTTCTGACAGAAGACGGTTTAGGTGTTACACACTACTTGTCCGGCTGCAGGAAGCATTTCATAGTGCAAGGCGGCAAGTCCCCGGGCCGACTTGTCGAGCCCAGTGCCAAGCGGCATGAAAAAGAGTAACATACTTGTAGGCATAATTTTTATCATATAGACAAAAGAGGGCAGTCCCCGAGCTCGTCTCGAGGGGCCTGAAGTCTTGGTACTTTAATACAAAAGGTAGCGTGGTACATACTGCATTAACCGTAAAATCTTCGGAGGAGATTTGCATTCCATGGCCGCTCTGTCTCCTTGCCGGAGTCGTCCCTCTTGCGTGCTCGGGGCTTCTGAGCGTCAATTAGGTAGTAGGAGTCGTTGCCCAGTACTTTGCTGATGATGAAAGGGCCTTCCCAAGGTGCTGACAGCTTGTGCTGGCCAGCTGTTCGCTGGATCAGCCGAAGCACAAGGTCGCCTTCTTGGAAAGATCTTGGCTTGACCTTCCTGCTGTGGTATCGGCGCAGGCTCTGCTGGTAGATGCTGGACCGGCTGAGGGCCAACAGCAGGCCCTCTTCCAGCAGATCGACGCCGTCTTGTCGTGCTTCCTCCGCTTCCTCCTCGGTGTACATGGTGACTCGTGGGGAGTCGAACTCTATGTCCGTTGGGATGACGGCTTCGGCACCGTAAACGAGGAAGAAAGGTGTAAAGCCGGTTGACTTGTTTGGAGTCGTGCGCAGGCTCCAGAGGACGGCTGGTAGCTCATCGAGCCAGCAGCCGGCCGAACGCTCCAGAGGCTCGATCAGCCAGGGCTTGATGCCGGACAGGATGAGGCCGTTTGCTCGCTCCACCTGGCCGTTTGACTGTGGATGGGCAACGGACGCTAGGTCCAGTCGGATGCCCTATGTTGCGCAAAAACGGGCCAAGGCGCCTTTGGCGAAATTTGTGCCATTGTCAGTGATGATGCTGTGTGGTATGCCGTACCAAATTGTGATATCGGCGATGAAAGTCACGGCAGTCGGACCGTTCAGCTTCTTGATTGGCTTCGCTTCTATCCACTTGGTGAACTTGTCCACTGCGACAAGTAGGTGAGTTAAGCCACCTCGTGCTATCTTGAATGGTCCCACCATGTCTAGACCCCAAACTGCGAAAGGCCAGGCAATGGGGATGGTCTTGAGTGCAGAAGCCGGCTGGTGCGGCTTGGAGCTGAACTTCTGGCACCCTTTGCATTTTTGGACCAACTCCTTGGCCTCTTCCAAGGCAGTTGGCCAGAAGAAACCGTGTCGAAAGGCCTTGGCGACGAGTGCTCTTGAAGCCGCTGGTGGCCGCACTCGCCTTGATGGATGTCTTTGAGAATTTCTTGGCCTTGCTCTGGCTCTACGCAGCGCTGGTAGACACCAGTGACACTGCGCCTGACCAGCTCTCTGTTGACTATGGTGTAGGCTGCCGCCCGGTGTTGTATTTGCCGAGCTGAAGTCTCATCAGTCGGCAGCTCTTTGTTCACCAGAAATTTGAGGATGGGCTGGGCCCATGAGGGTGCTGCTATTTCTTCGACTGCCAGAACTGCGACTTGGACGAGGGCGGTTGGGCTGGGAGGCGGCGGGTTGGAGTCAACAACCGCTTGCTGGGTTAATGAAGTCCCCAGGCCGACTGGCGCGGCCCTTGGGCCGAGTTCTGGAGTCTTCGAGTCCGCCGCCGTAGTCCCCGGACCGGGTTCGACTGTGGCGGCTTTGGAGTCATCCGCCAAAATCCCCGTACCGCCTGCCGGGGCTCTGGAGTCGGATCCGACGTCTTCGGGAGGAGCCGACACAACAATGGAATCTGATTCTGGTGAAGGCTTGACAGATGGCTTGAGGAGGCGCTGAAGGGCAACGCCAGATGGTATTGCTTGGCGGGTAGAGATGATTCGTGCCAAGGCGTCTGCTTGGTCGTTGTCGTTTCTTGGCACATGGAGGAACTCGCATCCTTCGAAATACCCGCTGAGTTGCTGCACAAGGAGACGGTAACTCGCCATGTTTGCATCTTTCGCGTCCCAATCGCCAGATGATTGCTGGACCACTAAGTCCGAGTCGCCATAACACAAGATCCAGTGGATGCCAAGTTCTTTGGCAAGCCGGAGCCCGTGTATGAGCGCCTCGTACTCGGCGACGTTGTTGGAGGCGGCAAAATGGATCTGCAGTGCGTATTTGAGCTTGTCGCCTTTAGGAGAGGTGAGGACGACGCCGGCTCCCAAGCCGGTGCGCATCTTGGAGCCATCAAAATGCATCTGCCAATGGGTGGAGTCAGGCGCTGGAGGTAGGTACTGGGTCTCGGCCCAGTCGATGAGGAAGTCAGCCAGTGCTTGTGACTTGATAGCGGTGCGGGCTGGTAGTGGATGGTGTAGGGAGCCAGCTCTACGGCCCACTTGGCCACTCGGCCAGAAGCATCTCGGCTACCAATGATCTCGGCAAGTGGAGCCGTGCAGACCACCGTGATTGGATGCTCTTGAAAGTAAGGCTTCAATTTCATGGCAGTAAAGTGTACGCCGTAGCACATCTTCTGGTAGTGGGGGTAGTTCTGCTTGGAGGTCGATAGTACCTCGCTCAGGTAATATACCGGTCTCTGGATAGGTAGCGCCTTGCCTTCCTCCTTGCGTTCCACTACAATGACCGTGCTGACTACCCGGCTAGTGGCGGCGATGTACAGGAGCATAGGTTCCTTTGGAGTCGGAGCCGCCAGGACCGGTGGAGTAGTCAGCATCTTCTTCAACTGGAGAAAGGCTTCGTCCGCCTTATGGTTCCACTCAAAAAAGTGGTCTTCTTCATGAGTTGGTATAAGGGGAGAGCTTTCTCGCCCAGCCGACTGATGAATCGGCTGATGGACGCCAAGCAGCCGGTGAACTTTTGCACATCCAGCAGTCGGCTGGGTACCTCCATTCTCTCAATGGCCTTGATCTTTACCGGGTTGCATTCTATGCCGTGTTCAGAGACCAGGAAGCCAAGGAGCTGGCCGGCTGGTACTCCAAAGACACACTTCTCGGGATTGAGCTTGATCTGGAATCGGCGCAGGTTCTCAAAGGTCTCCTTGAGGTCTTCTAGCAGTGTTCCACGCTTTTCCGTCTTCACCACCACGCCTTCCACGTAAACATGGGCGTTCCTGCCGAGCTGCTTGAGGAGACACTTCTGCATGCAACGCCGAAAGGTGGCGCCAGCGTTCCTTAAGCCGAACGTCATGGTGAGGTAGCAGAAGGCTCCAAACAGCGTGATGAAGGCGGTCTTCAGTCTGTCAGCCGGGTCTAGCTTGATCTGGTGATATCCTGAGTATGCATCCAAAAAACTCAACAGCTCGCATCCGGCTGTGGAGTCTATCACCTGGTCGATTCTTGGTAGAGCAAATGGGTCCTTGGGGCAGGCCTTGTTGAGGCTCGTGTAGTCAATACACATTCGCCACTGCTTGTTCTTCTTTAGTACCAGGACTGGGTTTGCTAGCCATTCTGGGAAGAATACTTCCATAATAAAGCCGACTGCGAGGAGTCGGGCTATCTCTTCTCCGACAACTCTTCTCTTCTCTTCTGATAGAAGGCGCAGGGGCTTCCTGACCGGCTTTGCATCAGATCGGACGTGTAACTTGTGCTCGGCGAATTCCGTCGGTACACCTGGCATGTCTTTGGGGGACCATGCGAAGATGTCCCAATTCTCATGGAGGAAATCGGCGAGCTCGCCTTCCTATTTGCTGTCGAGGTTTGCACCTACGACAGCGTACCTCTCTGGGTGCTCCGGATCCAAGAGTATCTTCTTTGTTTCTTTGGCCGGTTTGAACGAACATTCAGCCTCCGACTCCTTCGGGTTGGGAGATACCTTTGGCTGCTTGCTGGCCATCGCCACAACTCGCTCAAGGAGTCGCTTCTCGGTCGCGATTACCAGGGACTCGGCCAGCCGACTGCTCTCAGCCGCGCAGGCGGACGACTTCCGGTAGTCGCCGGCCACAGTCAAAATTCCCCTGGAACTGGGCATCTTCATCTTGAGGTAGGCATAGTGGGGGACCTCCATGAACTTGGCCGAGGCAGGTTGGCCGAGTAGCGCATGGTATGGGCTCTCGAGGTCCACCACCTCAAACTAAACAGACTCTCGGTGGAAGTGATCTTTTTCTCCAAAGAGGACGTCCATCAGGATCTTGCCGATTGGTGAGCAGGAAAGCCCAGGAACAATGCCGTGGAACACAGTCCGGCTGTTCTGAAGCTATCTTTGCTTGATCCATAACTTCTCCATGGTGTCCTTGTACAGGATATTGATGCTGCTGCCCCCGTCTATCAGAACCCGCGAGAAACGCGCGGCTCGTCTATCCGTAGCAAAGGTGGCGTCTAAGACTAAGGCATAGGAGCCCGGACTTGGCATCACCTTTGGGTGGTCAGCCCTGCTCCAACTGATGGGTTTCTCGGACTAGTGCATGAACTCTGGCGTTTCTGACGCTACTGCATTCACCTCTTGTCGCTGCAGCCGCCTGCTGCGTCGATCATCAGCCATACTGGTAAACACCATGTAGGCTCCGTGTTCTTCAGGGTACTCATCTTGTACTGCGCCGACTGGCCTGACAGCCGACTGCTGGGGCGGAGCAGAGATGGCTGCCCGGCCGGTGGAGGAGGCAGGAGGCCGTCTCCCTTGGCGATCCTGGTGAGCCAGTGGCACTTCCGGGTGGTGTGATTCGACGGCTTCGTGCCGCTATGGAACTTGCAAGGTCCATCTAGAGTTTGCTCGTAGGAGAAGGACGTCAACCAGTTTGGCTTGCCGCCTTTCTATCGCTTGGGCGGAGGCTGCTCATCTGGCTGCTGGGCTTCAACGGTCGTGACTTGCCGGCTGCTGGAAGCCGGCTGCGGGGCCTTGCGCTTGTGGTCGCCCTGCGGCTGTCGCCGTTTGGCGTCTCCCGCCGGAGTTCTTGGAGCTTGAGGGGCCACTTTGCCAGTTTTTCTGATTTGAATCTCCGCCTTCATGGAGGAGTCGGCCGTGGCGTACTTGTCCGCTATGATCAGCAGCTCGTCGAGGGTTTCTGGCTCGTCGCAGATGAGCTTGTGCTCGAGGAGAGTGCCTTCTGTGCACCCGGCTGTGAAGTACTCGATGGCCTGCACCTCGTGCACGCCCTCGCAGGAGTTCCGAAGCTCGGCCCAACGCGTGAGGTAAGTCGACTCGTCGGGGCCTTGCACGCACAAGGAGAGCCGACGAGGCTTGGGAGGACGCTTGTACGTGCTGGTGAAGTTGCGGACGAACGCTTCGGTGAAGTCGACCCAGCTGTTGATGTTGCGGGGCTTCAGGCTGTTCAGCCATGTCCGGGCCGTGCCCTGGAGCATGAGCGGAACGTACTTTACAGCGACTCGCTTGTTGCCGTTTGCTATGCTGACAGCCGTGGAGTAGTCGACTAGCCAGTCTTCTGGCTTCACAAAGCCGGTATACTTGGGCCTGTCTCTTGGGAGCGCGAATCCTCTGGGAAAGGGCTCGTCTCGAATGCGGGGCCCGAAACAAGGCGGACCCAGCTCGTCTTCTTCTTCCAGCGCCAGGGATTGGTGAAGCCGGTCGATCCGGTGGTGGGCGTCATTCTCTCCAACTCCCTCTCGGCGGCCAAGGCGCTCGCCGAGAGTCAGATGGTCAACAGGAGGCGGGGAGACTCGCTTCTCCTTGCGAGGATGGGGAGGCGGACAGTCGTCCTGTCGTTCCGCTGCTCTTGGGCGGCCGTCTCGGTCATGCTCTATGGTAATGCGAGTCCGACTGTGGCTGACAGCCGGCTCCTTGTCTCTTCTTCCTCGGGCGCCGCCAGTCGGTGTTCGAGACATCGCGCCTTGATCTCAGTGAAGGTCGTCGTTTCGCCGCTGCGGCGCCTCCGTGCGGCAGCCGGCCTCGTTTTGCGCGGTGTCGAGGAGCCGCTGGACTTGCTCCATCATGAGGCGGCGTTCTTCACCCTCGAAATTGTCCAGCTCATCTGCCGCTGCCTGGGCGGCTCGGATGTTCTCCGCTGGTGTAGCGTACAAAGGGCGGCTTGCCCCAAACAGGTTGGCGATGGCTACGCCGCGCTGCTGGACCGCGCCAAGGCGGCTGGGCCCCGACGGGGCCAGCGAGCCACCGACAGCGCGATCCATCTCCCGCTGGTAGGCTTCTGACAAGCGTCTCATGCTAGCCAGCTTCTTCGCGCCTTCAACGAGCTAAAGGCGGCGCGCCTCCAACGTCTCTGCGTCAGCGTCTTCCGGAATGGGCGCAGTTAGGTCTTGTAGCGCCGCGCCGAGCGAATCGTGCGCTCCTCCACCAGGGAGCTCGTCGTGACTGATGACGAGCACCTCGGTGACGGTGCTTCTGTTGCTCTCCGCGCGAGGGAGAGGCTCTTCGTAGACCACCACATTAGTGGGGAACGCGTCGAGCGACGCGGTGTCGGAGTCGACCAGCATCGGGTCGGTGGAGCCCACAGACTCCAAGTCTACGGCAGGCTTGCCGGAAACGTGGAGTTGATCAAGGAGGCTCGCGAGGAGGTTCTCGGGGCCGCCCGTGCCTGAGTTGGATGCAGGCTCATCGGAGAGGCGGACCTCGCTGACAAGTTCGGCCAGGCAGCTGGCTGCGCAGGCGATCTCAACGCCGCGCAGCGCGTCGACGCAAACTCCGTCTGGCATGCCTGGCTTGCTGCGCTCGCCAGGGAGGAAAAGGGTTCCCGTCCAGAACAGGTCTCCGGACAGCAGTGCACCAGGCCCCACGGTGGGCGCCAAATGTCGGGGGTTAGGTGCGACATATGCCAAAGGATGGCTTATCATGGTGAGGGCGAGTAGAACGTCGCCGGTGCCTGGAAATAGGATGAGGCGAAGACATGCACGCCGGCGAATCTTACCCAGCTTCAGGGCTCTCCGGGGAGATAATACCCCTACTACTGCTCTGCGGGGTCTCCGCATGATCACTATGGCCAAGTGTTTACACGATTGCTCCTTGAGCTGTTTCCTGGAGGTAGAAGAGGGCGAGATTAGCTCTCTCCCTCCTATATGATCTTTTCTAGAACTAATGGATGCCAACCCTTTGCATGGGTGCCCTGGGGAGTTTATATAGGCCTACCCCCCACGGGTACAATGGTAATCCGGCTGGACGCGGGCCCAACCGTCAGTGCCTCTGGCCTCCGTCTTCTCTGCCGACCGCTGGGGCCTGCCGACTGGCGGGCTCCGCCGACTGGCCTGGTACGGAGCCGACAGGCCGCGTCCGCCACGGGCGGGTCTTGCCGGCTGCTGATTACTGTAGCCGTGCTTCTGATGATGCGGGCTTGATCATGAGGTCGTGGCAACAGCCCCGCCGCCTGGCGGGCGATCACTATTGCCACTCCCCATCACATCTTGATTAATGGCGTGTGGGCCCCGGGGGAGCACTCGGCCGACTCCCGATGGGTTTGACTGGTGGTCCTCTTGCCGACTCCCGGGGCATAAGATAACACCTGGGCATAAGATAAACCGACTAGATCTATCTATAGGAAAACAAAAACTACTAGTTTGAGGCATGCGTTGCACTAGTGCTGGTGGGCCCCACCCAACATCCTTCAAGCTGAATCGTTTCCTAAACAGAATCCTCACGTTGATCTTTTCCTTGCTGGGCAGGAAAAGAAACATCAATAATCTTCTTGTTTTAATAATCCTGACGGAGCAAGTAACCTTGGCAAGCAAACACACAAGATCAAACCTAGACTCCTTGAACCCCCCTTCAAAACGTGGCTTACCAAAATAATTAGAATATTCTTTTTCCTGATTTCCATCAGATGCATGCACGTCCATCCCAGTAGCAATTATCATCTCAATTTGAACATCTCTCTCATCTTTTCCTATGCACTGCAACACATCATCATGCATTAACTTAACTTCTACAAGTGGTTGTTCATCTCCGGAACTTAGGCGTGGTTGCTCCAGTGTATATGAAGTGTATTTTCGGACAACACCAACTTCAGGCGAAACAACAATATTGGTATTTAAATTACATGCGGTCGTATCACGAGTTGTAATCATTGAGTTGTAAATATATAGAAGTGTGATGATCATCATTAATAGAGCATTGTCCCAAACAAAAAAAAACAAAAAAAGAAAAAAAGAAATAAAAAGAGGCAATGCTACTATCCTTTTTTCCACACTTGTGCTTCAAAGTAGCACCATGATCTTTATGATAGAAAGTCTCTTGTTTTGTCACTTTCATATACTAGTGGGAATTTTTCATGATAGAACTTGGCTTGTATATTCCAACAATGGGCTTCCTCAAATGCCCTAGGTCTTCGTGAGCAAGCAAGTTGGATGCACACCCACTTAGTTTCTTTTTTTGAGTTTTCATACATTTATAGCTCTAGTGCATCCGTTGCATGTCAATCCCTACTCCTTGCATTGACATCAATTGATGGGAATCTCCCTAGCCCATTGATTGGCCGCGTCGATGTGAGACTTTGTCCTTTTTTGTCTTCTTCACATAACCCCCATCATCATATTCTATTCCACCCATAGTGCTATATCCATGGCTCACGCTCATGTATTGCGTGAAAGTTGAAAAAAGTTTGAGATTACTAAAGTGTGAACCAATTGCTTGGCTTGTCATCGGGGTTGTGCATGATGAGAGCATTCTTGTGTGACGAAAATGGAGCATGACCAAACTATATGATTTTGTAGGGATTAACATTCTTTTGCCATGTTATTTTGAGAAGACATAATTGCTTAGTTAGTATGCTTGAAGTACTATTATTTTATCTCAATATTAGACATTTGTCTTGAATCTTTCGGATCCGAATATTCATGCCACAATAAAGAGAATTACATTGAGAATTATGCTAGGTAGAATTCCACATCAAAAATTCCGTTTTTATCATTTACCTACTCTAGGACGAGCAAGAATTAAGCATGGGGATGCTTGATACATCTCCAAAGTATCTATAATTTTTGATTGTTCCATGCTATTATGTTATCTGTTTTGGATGTTAATGCGCTTTGTTTTACACTTTTATATTATTTTTGGGACTAACCTACTAACCCAAGGCCTAGTGCAAATTGCTGTTTTTTGCCTATTTTAGTGTTTCGCAGAAAATGAATATCAAACGGAATCCAAACGGAATGAAACATTCGGGGAGTTATTTTTGGAACAAACGTGATCCAGAGGACTTGGAGTAGACGTCAAGCAACCAACGAGGTGGCCACGAGGCAGGGGGTGCGCCCTCCCCCTCGTGGGCCCCTCGTGGCTCCACCGACCTACTTCTTCCTCCTATATATGTTCCTATACCCCGAAAACATCGAGGAGCACCACGAAACCCTATTTCCACCGCCGCAACTGATACGTCTCCGTCGTATCTATAATTTTTGATTGTTCCATGCCAATATTATTCAACTTTCATATACTTTTTGGCAACTTTTTATATTATTTTTGGGACTAACATATTGAGATAGTGCACAGTGCCAGTTCCCGTCTGTTGCATGTTTTTGGTTTCACAGAATATCCATATCAAACGGAGTCCAAACGGGATAAAACCGGACGGAGCTTATTTTTGGAAAATATGGAAAATTCGGAAGGAAAATCAACGCGAACCAGTGCCTGAGGTGGTCACGAGACAGGGGGAGCCCCCCCCCCCTAGGGCGCGCCCCTACCCTCGTGAGCCCACCGTAAGGCGGTTTACGCTCTTCTTTTGCCGCAAGAAAGCTAATATTCAGAAAAAAATCACGACGAAGGTTTCAGGAAAATCGGAGTTACGGATCTCCATATATATACGAAATGGTGAAACAGAGCCAGAAGAGAACGCAGAAACAGAGAGAGACAGAGAGACAGATCCAATCTCGGAGGGGCTCTCGCCCCTCCCACGCCATGGAGGCCATGGACCAGAGGGGAAACCCTTCTCCCATCTAGGGAGGAGGTCAAGGAAGAAGACGAAGGAGGGGGGCTCTCTCCCCCTCGCTTCCGGTGGCACCGGAGTGCCACCGGGGGCCATCATCATCACCACAATCTACACCAACACCTCCGCCATCTTCACCAACATCTCCATCACCTTCCCCCCTCTATCTACAGCGGTCCACTCTCCCGCAACCCGCTGTACCCTCTACTTGAACATGGTGCTTTATGCTTCATATTGTTATCCAATGATGTGTTGCCATCCTATGATGTCTGAGTAGATTTTCGTTGTCCTATCGGTGGTTGATGAATTGCTATGATTGATTTAATTTGCTTGTGGTTATGTTGCTATCCTTTGGTGCCCATCATAAGATTGCGCGCGTGGATCACACCCTAGGGTTAGTTGTATGTTGATAGGACTATGTATTGGAGGGCAAGAGTGACAGAAGCTTCAACCTAGCATAGAAATTGATGCATACGGGATTGAAGGGGGACCAATATATCTTAATGCTATGGTTGGTTTTTACCTTAATGAACATTAGTAGTTGCGGATGCTTGCTAATAGTTCCAATCATAAGTGCATAGAATTCCAAGTCAGGGATGACATGCTAGCAGTGGCCTCTCCCACATAATACTTGCTATCGGTCTAGTAAAGTAGTCAATTGCTTAAGGGGCAATTTCGCAACTCCTACCACCACTTTTCCACACTCGCTATATTTACTTTATTGTTTCTTTATCTAAACAGCCCCTACTTTTTATTTACGTACTCTTTATTATCTTGCAAACCTATCCAACAACACCTACAAAGTACTTCTAGTTTCATACTTGTTCTAGGTAAAGCGAACGTCAAGCGTGCGTAGAGTTGTATCGGTGGTCGATAGAACTTGAGGGAATATTTGTTCTACCTTTAGCTCCTCGTTGGGTTCGACACTCTTACTTATCGAGAACTGTTGCCATCCGCTATACTTGTGGGTTATCAAGACCTTTTTCTGGCGCCGTTGCCGGGGAGCAATAGCGTGGGGTGAATATTCTCGTGTGTGCTTGTTTGCTTTATCACTAAGTAATTTTTATTTGCTGTTCTTAGTTATTTTCTATCTTTAGCTGTGGGTAGGAAACGCAAAATACCAAAAAAATTAGTTGTACCTACTGAACCAATGGTTGAAGAACCACTCAAAATCTATCACACTGCTGAAGCTTATTACTTGGATCATCTTCGATCCCTATGTGCTCGTGCTGAAACCCCAACTAGCTTAGTTGAGGGCAAATCTTTAGATGAGCATGCTTGCTATGTGCGACACCGAATATCTGAAAAAGGGAAAATTCTATTGGGTCAAATTCATCGTTTGCAATGCTATGCTTGGAATTTATGCTATTATTATGATTTTACTTGTTGTTCTGAAAACCCTAAGAAACACCTTCCCTACCAATGTGAGTTTATTGATAATGGAATCTTATCTTCATATGCTAAGGGTGTTTATAATTACTATGATGTTCAACAAATTGAAGAATTTGTTGCTTTTAAGGGTGCTTTTGAAATTGCTTCTTTGATTGAAAAGTATGATGCTACTCTTTACAAATCCGAAAATTTTGCTATACTTGAATATTGTTATGAGAATTATTATTCTAATATATATGTTAAACAATATATTGAGGAATACTCCGCTGTCCAAGAAGAGACTAATATTTTGCAGGAGTCTATGAAAGAAGAAATTGATGAAACTGTGAGCTCATTGGATGAAAAAGATGAGGAGGAGAGTGAAGAACAAAAGGAGGAAGAGCGGATTGATCACCCGTGCCCACCTTCTAATGAGAGTAACTCTTCAACTCATACATTGTTTAATTCCCCTTCGTGCTTACCGAAGGATGATTGCTATGATGACTGTTATGATCCCTATGATTCTTTTGAAATATCCCTTTTTGATGATGCTTGCTATACTTGTGGCCAAGATGCCAATATGAATTATGCTTATGGGGATGAACTTGCTATAGTTCCTTATGTTAAACATGAAATTTTTGCTATTTCACCCACACATGATAGTCCTATTATCTTTTTGAATTCTCCCGACTACACTATATCGGAGAAGTTTGCACTTATTAAGGATTATATTGATGGGTTGCCTTTTACCATTGCACATGATGATTTTGATGAATATAATATGCATGTGCTTGCTGCTCCTAGTTGCAATTATTATGAGAGAGGAACTATATCTCCACCTCTCTATGTTTCCCACACGATAAAATTGCTAGAAACTGTTTATACTATGCATTGGCCTTTACTAGGTGTGCATGAATTGTTCTTTTATGACATGCCGATGCATAGAAAGAGAGTTAGACTTCATCATTACATGATATATGTTACCTTGTGCTCACCACTAAATTACAAATCATTGTTAATTAAAATTGGCTTTGATATACCTTGGGATCCGGGTGGATTCACTACTTGAGCACTATATGCCTAGCTTAATGGCTTTAAAGAAAGCGCTGCCAGGGAGACAACCCAGAAGTTTTAGAGAGTCATTTATTTCTGTTGTGTGCTTTTATAAAGTTTAGAAATAAAAATAATGTGCCAATGTTTTCCTTTAGGATGTTTACATTTGCTTGATGGTTTGTACGGTGCAGGACAGAAACTTTGGCTGTAGTGCGCGATTTTACATTTTTAGCTGGAACGTCAAATGGTTGTGATTCTTCTTGCACTGTCTTCCTATACCAATTCTTTATTTTTACTAATTTTGGTAGAATTTTTCAAGTATCAGAAGTATGGTGAATGTTCATATTATTACAGACTGTTCTGTTTTAGACAGATTCTGTTTTTGATGCATAGTTTGCTTGTTTCGATGAAACTATCAATTTATATCAGTGGATTAAGCCATGAAAAAGTTATATTACAGTAGACACAATGACAAAACAAAATATGAATTGGTTTGAAATAGTACCTAGATTAGTGATTTGCTTTATTATAATAACGGATCTTACCGAGTTTTCTGTTGAAGTTTTGTGTGGATGAAGTGTTCGATGATCGAGAAGGTTTCGATGTGAGAAGAAGGAAGAGAGGGAAGAGCTCAAGCTTGGGGATGCCCGAGGCACCCCAAGTAAATATTCAAGGAGACTCAAGCGTCTAAGCTTGGGGATGCTGGGGAGGCATCCCCTCTTTCTTCAACAAATATCGATATGTTTTCGGATTCGTTTCGTTCATGCGATATGTGCAAGTCTTGGAGCGTCTTTTGCATTTAGGTTTTTACTTTTCTTTTATGCACCATGCTGGTATGAGATGGTCCT